>NW_018128162.1:667110-668666 GCF_001952655.1 Monopterus albus
GGAATGCTACTGGCATGTTGTTTCAGTGGAGTGCGCGCACACACACACACACACACACACACACACACACGAGATTCTAAGGTGCATTAATCAAAGTCATATTTATTCATTTCATATTTGCAAACTCTGTCTCTCTTTCTGGAGAATCGATTGAGGAAATTAGATGCCATTTGCGATGCCACATTTTGACCACTGCAAAATACCTATTGTAAACCCCAATGTCTTTGCGATACAGTAAAATGTATAGCCGTCGTGTTGTGGTATATGCCGTGGAAAATCATGAAAAGAGAATATATCCACTGTGTTATAACCTGCTGTTTGATCAGTCACTGAAGTAAAATCAGCAAATCTGTAGCTAATATTTTATTTGTCTCTGAGAGTTTTGGCACAGTGTATGTATGACTGTACAGCTTGTACATCCAGCTATGTGCTGCACCCTACTATGTGTTTATTAAAGCTGCAGTACGTGGAAGTGGGTGCTTCCAGTCTGCTGGTTCAGACCGCAGGGCAAATCTACAGGGAGATTAGTAGCTTTCTGCAGTTAGTTTTAGGACTTAACACTGTCATGACAGGCGGGTTAGCTGCTTTGCAAACAGCTTTATCATACAGCCCCAGTAAGACAGTGACCCAAACTGGGAAGAAAGGAAGAGCAGAGACAAGAAAGGCCTGAGAGAAAAGTGGAAACTATTCACAGTCATTCTTATGAGTCATGTACTAAACAAAGGCTATCAGCCAGGAGTGAAAGATCCGAGATTAAGAAGATCATTATATGAATCACAGTTGAATTGATTATTGATCAGTTATGTGTTGCAGTGTAGTGCTGAGAAGTCTGTATTCAAGAGCATGTGAAAGCTCTGCTCAGCCCTGAGATGAAAGACAGGCCTCACCTCAGTGTTTTGGTCCTGTATCGGTTTTGTTTTTTCAGGAGGTGTAAAAGGCAACAAAAGATCTCGATGGGGGGGGGGGGGAGGGGGTGATGGAGGATGCTGGGCAGGTGACTTCCCTGCCAGGGGTTGCCAGATGTGTGACCTGGCCCATCATTGCATGATAAGAGCTGACTCTCAGCCAGAAGCATGTGAGAAGCTGTGTTGATGTGTCCAATCTGCACAAGGAGACGACAGTGGGGGAGTTAAGAAGGAGTGTCAGAGAGTTGGTGCTGCTGCGGTAGTGATATTTGACCTCTGAGAGATGAGACCAGTAGAGCAAGAGTGTTGAAAAATGTCTAGAGTGGCAAATAGACAATTCAGAAGTGAACCAATTTGTACAATGCTTACAGAGGACACGAATAAAATGATGTCAATTTATTAGCCAAGTCTGTCTTTTAATAGACTGCAGACACCAAAACACCTGCTCATTCTTATTTGTGGAGAGTTTTTCCTTTCAGGCTCTGACTGGCCACTCTGGAGATGCCATCAGTGAACTAGTGGCATGTTATCTATGATCTGTTCAGCATTAGGACCCCCCCCCCCTTCCCGTTATGCAGAGAGCTTGGATCTGCCGATTAAAAACTGTTGATCCATGTTGTTTTAGCCCCTTGGAGAGAGGGAAGAGAGGTG
>NW_018128162.1:669614-670660 GCF_001952655.1 Monopterus albus
TGTGTGTGAGAGAGAGAGAGAAAGATCCAAGAATCCAGCACTTGTCAGAGAGTTGGTGCTGCTGCGGTAGTGATATTTGACCTCTGAGAGATGAGACCAGTAGAGCAAGAGTGTTGAAAAAGCAGCTACAAACAAGACATAGAGTCAAGAAAACATTATATCAAACTCGTAAATCACAATCAGTGTACGAGAGGATTGATCTAAGCAGCATTACCATAAACATACACAACACACATCTCTGAAGTATCAGGTAGAGGCCAGGAGAATGTGTCCATTTACGTTATGAGATATAATCACCTTTATAATTTACAGTGGATGGAGTGTGCGGCCCCATGGTCGACACAGGACCACCATGGGGCTCCTGTTGCTTTTCATCTCTTCTCTCATGAAAGTCGGCTAGTATTTTTAAAAATGACCCCTGTGTTCAACAGAATGATTTATCCAGCTCCACTAAAACAGTAATTTATAACTCACCTTAAAACATAATGAGTTTGACCCCGGCCCGACTGAGGTGTACACGAAAAGACAGGAGAACCTCTAGATGAACCAACATCTTCAGTTACAGCTCTGATGAATGGAGAGGCTTGCGCTCTCTCTCTCTCTCTCTTTCTCTGTCTCTCTCTCTCTGTGTGTGTGTGTGTGTGCATGTGTGTGCGCGCATCCATAAAGTAGCTGTAATGGGAACAACATGGTTTGGCCAGCAGAGAGGGAGGGCAGAAGGTGACTACAGAGAGGAGAGAGAAACTGAAACACTGAAGTGACAAGCTGTTATCAGTTGGTCTTTAACAGAACATAATCCAACTAGACTAAACAACCAGTCAAGTAACTGATCATTTAATCATATAAGTTACAGTACGCAGGACTTCTAAACATTTTTCAGATCCCAGGCCATTTACTTGCTTTTCTCAGTTTCATATAATTTAAAATCATTGCAGCTTTAACTGTTAGAGAATATTTTAAAGGCCCTAAAGTGCATTTTCTCACTTCGTCTTCTTACTGTGAGCAGTGGTTCCAAATTGGAACAGTTTGTTCTTTCACATGACAGA
>NW_018128162.1:670716-686854 GCF_001952655.1 Monopterus albus
AAGTATTTTTGACCACCAATCAGAATCTAGAAGCAGTTAACCAAAATGTGACAAGGCTTTAAAACCTGACTTGGTGCTTTGGCACCTTGTGAGGGACATGTTTTATTACTGACATTTCATTGTCCATATTTTGTCTTTTCTACACACTAAATGCTCTACATTTCACCTGCTCAGTGATCATGTGTGAAAGATTAGGTCCTTCCAATTTGAAGCTTTTTGCTTATTCTAAGCTCTGCCGTACATAGCATTAGCTTTCCATACTACAAAGGTCACATAAATGAAAATATTATTTGTTTTTTGAGCCTTATGATTCTTGTTTTCTTTTTGGAGATATTAAGCTGTTATATGTCAGTGGCCTTGCTGTGTGTTTGTGATTGAGACTCCAGACTGGAGCAGGCCCAGATGAAATACAGCTCAGCAAAGTATGTGACTGTGTCAAATGAAAGACTTGAATGTTATGTGAGCCACAGAGAGATAACAAGGTTTAGGACTTTTCAATGTGTCATGGAATAGGCCCATAAAATCGAATCAGTGCGCCACATTATGAAGTTACTGTATAAGTTACATACGCTTTCTTTTTTTTACTCTAACAAAGTCTCAAAGACAGACGAATCATTTTGTTATACTTGTGTCAACACCTTCCTTTTTCTGAGCATGTGTTTTCGACGTGTCATCTGCTCCGGCATTCAGCTGCATACAAGGGGGTACATGTGTCCTCGTTGTGTGCCAGTGTCTGTTTAGCATGCATGGATGCTCTTGTCAGGTTGTATTAAGTCCTGGAATAAACCTGAGCTTTGTGCTTCCTCAGCAGCTATTTAACCTTTTCCTGTCACTTGCACTGTAAAGAGATACATTAAGCTTTTGTCCTCTGTATGACTTTTTGCTAAAAGTTAAAAAGGACATGCAGATTTTTAGTTGATCCTCAGATTCTGAAATGTAAAAAAGCTATAAACATCCTGACTTTGATGAGCTGCACTGCAGTAACCTAACCTTAATGACTGTCAGAGGCCCCCTCTGGCAATGTTCATTCAGACAGACAGAAACACTGGAAGTACGACAGAGAGAACAGTCCTTCAGGGTGGACGGAGAAGTTCACATGGAGGAGGAACAGGCAGCTATGGACAGAGAAAGACAAGGAGAGGTAGAACAGAGAAAGATCCTGAAAGCAGCATGAGAGAAGCCCGTGCCAGTACTCTCTCAGGTTATTTAAAAATGTGAAGTGATGTTTACGGGGCTGTTAGTATTTGCAGGTGGAGACGCTGAGGTCACTGTGTCACCTTATCTACATCAACTGTCAGTAAATTCCACTCTAACTGAGAAAGGTCCTCTTCACCAAAGAACTGCTGTCTTCTTCTGATGCTTGTAAATCAGTCAAAGGCTAGAGTTTGGGATGGAGTGGCCATTAGAGTGCCAGTGTCCCTGATTATGGGGCAGTTTGCTACGTACAGTACCGTGGATCATTGTGTATGAGTTGGCAGTGGTTTCACCAAAGTAACAAAAAGGATTTTAGATGCATATCACCGTCAGACTGTGACTCTGTCCATGGATCTAAGATCCATGTTTAATGTAACTGCTCGGCTGCCAAAAGGCTCCCCCTTGTGTCTAGAGTCCTTTAAATGTAGAGTCCTCCTGTATGCAGTATGACAGTCTGAAGTTTGTTACACGTAGTCCTTTAACATAGACACTCAGTTTCTTGTAAGACCCTCACATTCATTTTTATCTTTGCGTTATGTCTTTTAACTGATTTGAATCATCTGCACACATTGTTATTTTTCTGCAAACATTATTTCCAGCGATGGAAAGTTACTCAAGTACTGTATTTGATTTCAACTTCGAGTTATCTGTACTTTACATGAGCGTTTCTGTTTTCTGCTACTTCACGCTAAGGCTTTGGAACATTTTAGAGGCAGATATTGTACTTTTTGCTCTATTACATTAATTTGAAAACTTCTGCATGTTTCAGAATCAGAATAATAAAACACAATACAGTATAATCATTACACTTTATTGATCCCTGATGAGAAATTCACAAGGTACCTGCTGTACTTCAAATTATAAGCATGTTAGGGAGTTAAAACCAGCTCCACCTTCAGCTGCAACATTAAAATGATGAATTCAATGTTACATCACTAATGTAATACTTTAATGTGAAATGTGCCATTCTTCATAATGAGTGCTTTTACTTTTGGTATTCTAATAACTCTGAATGCAGGACTTTTGCGTGGTACTGCTATTTTTACTTGAGTAAAGAATGTGAGTGCTTCCTCTACCGCTGATTATTTCTTATTTAAATGTTCAGTCTTGTGTCTGTGAAGCACATACAGCAACTCCCGTTTAAAGATTCACACTTGGTTTTAGGGCTGCAGCTACAATTAGGAACAGGTTGAAGTTAGGTTAAGAGCTGTGATTAGATGTGTGGCTGTGATGGTTACGGTCAGGTTTAGTGGCTAGAGAATGCTTGAAGTCTACAAGGCTCTTTTCAAGTGCAGAAGTACAAATGTGTGTGTGAAATGTGGTTTGCAGGGTTTATTTTGATTGGCCAGCTGAGGCATCGGTAGACAGCTGGGTATGTCGCCAACTGGCTCGCTGAGGGCTCAGGATCACACACATCCACACGTCCACAACCTCATGCATCATATGTAGACATGCATTTATGTGTGCTCACAGACGTGTGCACTGCTGAAGTTGATTTTATTGTTATTCTTTGCCATTAACCTCTCTCTGTCTTTTTTCTCTCTCTCCCTTGTGTCTTCTTGATAACATCTCCCCGTGGTCCACCCTCCTTCATATCAGGTATGTGGTTCAAGTTTTCCTCCCCCTTTTCTCTTCATCTCTCCCTGTTTTTTCTTTTTTTTATCGCGCTGCCACATATTGCCAATTTTCCAATCACTGCCTCTCTGCTTCTCACTGATATGTCAAACCGCCGCACTGTCAAGACACTCAACACATGAGAATGAATGACCTCCATGTGTTGAGCTAGCGGTGGTATGGATTGGGGCATTTATGGCCCAGTCCATACCACCACTGGCATATGGAGCATATGCCAGTAAATGTTATTAATCACAGTCTTGCTTTGGCTCTTCTGAGTCAGCCATGTGGAAGTGATTTCTGCAGCTAGCACACTGTTTTACTTTTGAGCCCTGCAATGTATTCTGCTCCTTCAGTGTTGCTGGTATGTTTTTTATTTTCTGTTCTAGCCAGAGTTGCTCACATGGTGACTCTGCAGTTATTCACCGCATCTAAAAATACATCCTTCCCCCTCCTTCCTCTGAGGAAACTGCAATGCAAGTTGAGGATATTTTTTGTTCTGATGTGCTCTTGATTAAATAGTGCTTCAAGAACAACTTTGAGGCAAAATTTATGTTAGGTTGTGGACATGCATCTGTAAAGTACAGTGTCTATACATGTTAGTGAGCGCATGCTAACACATCCTTAAACATTTCCTGATGGGTGTGTAGTGGGTCGGGCTGTTGTATACATCTCAACAGGGAGTTGCAAGTGTCTTCTAGTTCAGTTCTCAGAGCTGTTAGGCATCCGGCTCCCCAGACCATGTTCTGTCTGCTTTGCAGTGACTCATGTGTGAGTCAAGCTTTATCATATCTCCAGCCTAGAGAGACACAGGGACATGGATGTGTGTACGCAGATAATTGTGCTGCCTTCGTTTTTGCCGGTTTCAGCTACAGTTTCAGTGTTGGTGACACATATAATCATGTGCACTTGGATTTTTATTGAGTCTGATTGTCTGGGTTTAAATAGCAGATGAAAACGTCTCAGTGAGTCACAGCATGTGCCTGACTTGTAAACAGCGCTGTCGACAGGCAGGAATCCACACCTTCCACCAGGCGTCTTTGCCCTTATTAGATAAAAGAGTGAGAAACGTTCAGACTTGGGAACAAGTGTGTGGCTAACGTGTAACAGCTCGGTATGTAATGTTACATGGAATAAGAGTTATTAAGGATTATTCTTGGGATTATTTTGTCCTTTTAATTTGAAAGAGCAAGTGCAGACTTGGGTCTGTCCTCACTTGGAGCTGTACTTTATAAAACCATCCAAACATACTGTACGCAACAGGGAGGCTGGAGACGAGCCCAGCTGATATTGGGCGAGAAGCAGGGCGCACCCTGGACAGATTGTCAGTTTATCACACAGAGACAAACAACTATGCTCACATGTAGATCTATGGACAGCTTAGAGTCACCACTTAACCTAACCTGCATGTCTTTGGAGTGTTGGAGGAAACCCATGCAGGGACAGGGAGAACAGCCACACGCTGAAGGGCTCCAGTTCGTCACCAGGTTCAAAAGAATCTTCTTGCTGTGAGGAGACAGTGCTAATCTGACACATATTAAGAAGTGTGTTATATTTGTGCCATGTGCGAAGCAAATGCTGAGAAGCCAAGCCTTGTGTCGTTTTCATTTCTCTGATTGGCCAAGACGAGACCTGAGTGTAACCAGCTAGCCGAAAGATTTAATGATGTTTTAGGACAACCCAGAGTGTTAAAAATAATTTTTCATATTATATATGCAAACATGTGTCCAGGTAAGAGCCAGTCGTCATGGAAACCACTGCTGGAGTGATGTCGATATAGCACAGGGTCTGACGATGCAGTTTCTCAGTGAAGGCTTGCCTGGTCTCACTTCAAAAGGACATGCATACAGTACAACAACAAACTCAGAGCTCAGCTCTTGCAGCCACTATTGGATACTGACTGTAGAATCAAAACAAACATGATAAAGCAAATAGGACCCCCTCCCCTGGCCCAACGGATGTGTGCTGGTGGGGGCACAGCTTGGCCTGCTGGGGGGGCTCTTTAATGTGCCGGGGAAGTGTCACGCTGGAATGCTTTGCACAAACAAGCCTTAGTTCAGGTGTCCCGGGCCTGTGTGTGTGTGTGTGTGTGTGTGTGTGTGTGTGTGTGGTAAAGGGTGAGTAGAAATGTGACTGAAAAGGAGGGTCGTGGTGTGTTTATCTGTGTAATTTTTCTGCCATACATACTCCAGGTTTTGTGTGGACCTGGTATCTACCATAAATCCACATTGCGGCTCTAGACTCTGAGGATTTGGTTTGACTTTTTTCCACGTTTTTTGAAATCACAGGCACTGCCAGGGATCTTTTCTTTTCATAATCGTTCTTGAAAGGCAGCATTGGCACTGAAAACAAATTGCAATTGTACAATCCCCCAAAAGTTCCCAGGAGCACTATGAATGAAAGATTGCTCATAATATTGACACTAAACAGCTGTTTGTTAACTTCAGTCTCATTCTTATCTTTGCATTAACAACATTTACACTGCATTAATGAAGAGTCTCCAGCCTCCTCTGCTTTTCTTACTCATCCTTTCTAGGCAACACCCACATGCACAAATTCATATTTACTCTAGGCCTATATACCAAAACCTTGTTAAATAATCCAAATCAATATAATTTTGTTGATATTATGCCTGAAACAGTAGATGCATTAGTGTTTTAGTGGTTATGGAAAATTAACCAGATGTGTTGCACTACTACACACCCCTGTTGTGCCTTGTGAGAGTCTGATGCGAGGCAGGCTGAGGTTGGCCTGACCTATGCTGAGTGAGGTTGTGATAAAACTGTGATTGTTTTCTGGAGTATAAACACATGGATGAAGGGATGAGTTCATTAGTTCTGTATCCTCAAGGTTGTATCCCAGTTTGTTGATTTAAATGCATTTACCCAGACCTTTAAAAACCCTAGTTTCAGCCTAAGTGTTTTTAGAATAAAAAGTGCAGATTATCTACATTTTATGGAAAACTGGATAATATTTATGAGTCTGCATACTCTCGAGGAAACCCAATCCTATCTTTGTAAACAAGCTTTCTGAAGTGGTTTTTGTTTATGCGTGTTTTGTGTTGCTGTTGTCGTCAGGCTGCGAGTGCTGGTGTTGGACTTTGCTTTCTTTAGATACAGCCACTACCAACTTCATCCATCTTGTTTATATCTCGATGTAAACATCTCACGGACGGTGGAAAATTGAGCCACAGTAAAAAAGAA
Source organism: Monopterus albus (assembly GCF_001952655.1). Classification (NCBI taxonomy): domain Eukaryota; kingdom Metazoa; phylum Chordata; class Actinopteri; order Synbranchiformes; family Synbranchidae; genus Monopterus; species Monopterus albus. The sequence goes on from NW_018128162.1 coordinate 676,728, forward strand.
GACTGAACACAGAACGTGCCTCATTTTATTATTTACAGATAAAAAAAAACAAAAAACAAAGATACATATAAATGACTGTGACTATCATGATGTCTTAAACAGTTGCCCATCAGTTTATTCATGTTTTATGTTTGTGTTTATCATTTTTGCCAAGTACTTAAAGGCAGGATCCCCAGAGCCTGAGGGAGAAACCTCTACGGACCACAGAGGAGTTACAGGGATTAAAGGAAACCCTGCCATTTATTAATGCCTTAATCTTTTTAAAATAAACAATCAATTATACTGCCTGATGATTTAATGAATTTATGGCAGGGATGTAAACACAACCACAGGGTGTAAGTGGGGGGAGAAGAAACTCACCATCTTGGTTCTTCATCCTAGATGTTTTTCCATGAGTAAACCTTTGTCAGCTTTTTTAGATTAAAGCGTCTCTTAAAGTAGAATCATGTGCATGGATAAGTGGATGTAATACACCATCAAGGACTGAGGTCTAGTGATATTCTATATTTTCTTAATGTTAACTAATCCCATAAAGATTGTCTAAGTAGACAAAGCCCGACATAACGTATTCCTCTGTGCCCTACAGACCTCCATTGTTGTCCAGAAACAGCCACATACCATACTGTAGCCATTGTTCTGTCGTGTTTCTGCATTGTAATGAACACAACCTCTGTTGTTTATTTTGAGTTGATCCCACATATATTGTCCGGCTGCCTTATATACTCACTCCTGCGTCAAATCAGAAACTGAAAATAGGCCCCATCCAGTCACTCTTGGTTGTGCATCATTTGCTAAATGAAGCTATAGCACCCAGCTGTTTTTGGAAATTATTTAGCCTTTGACATGAAAATAATCCTTTTGTTTTTAAAACATCTCCGTATTCATATACATTGAATAACACACAGGTGGATTATTAATGGAGACAAATACCTTTTAACAGTCTATTGTGGTCATGCACGTGTAATTTTTATAGCAATCTTTAAATCCAAAAGTGCTTCATGCCAAATTGCGCTCCATCTGTGCTAACTCTCCACCAGCCAATGCTCCTCATAAAACACAAGGTCGACCATGTAGCAGCAGATGTCCAGGAACATATAAAATGTATCTGCTGATTGATATGTGACTGTGCCAAGGCGGCTTTGTGCCAGAGATCAAGTGTGACAGCAGCTGGGAAAGCAGATGATGAGTGTTTGGATCCCTCAGACAATGAGGTGATGCGGCCTTCACATTAATCAGCTGTAGTTTGTGTGCACGTCACAGTGAACTCGTATAGCTTGTATAAGTTTAACATTGAAAAGTTGTCCACCTAAAAATCCTGGCAGCACAAAAGGATGTAGCACACACACTTTTCCCACATTCAGTATGTACATATGTGTGTACAGTATGACCCCCCCCCCACTTATGTAAGTTGCCAAGTTTGCTGAAACATGCAGGTCTCAAATAATAAAGCATGAAGTTGAGTACAATAATTGTGAGAAGTTAGACCGGCCATACTGTTTGATTTGTGTGTTCATACAACAGTTCCCCTCAGTGACTTCGTACTGATACGCTGACTCAGCAGCCGTTTATAAACATATGTTCTATCACTGAATGTGAGAAAGCCCGTGCTTTTGTGAAAATGGCTTCGTTCTGCCACATTTCCTCTCTAGCTCTGCTCATGGTGTCACGTCAGAAATAATCGGCTCCCTACTGAGACATGAGGTGAAAAGGTTAAACATGATATCCTGTGCTCGTTATCCTAAACCCATAGTTGGAATGAGAAAAAGGGACAGAGCATAAAAGAGGAGAGGTTAAGGGTGGAGATGTTTTGCACATTTTCAAGATAACCTAAAGAAAACTGAAAAATAAAAAATCATAAATACCCACCAGACATTGCATAGAAGAATATTTTTAATTGCAGAGCAAACATATGAATTCATTCTGTATCATTCTATATCCTTCTATATCAAATATGAAGCATCACTGATACGTCTCGAGTTATAACAGGAACTTTTTGCCCATTCTAGCTTCAGCTGCATGTTTTTCTGCTAATTAGAAAATGTTAGCATGCATCAATGCTAAATTAATATTAAACCACTGGCTGTATATTAGGGCCGTCCTGAGGTCTTTCTGTGCGGAGTCTCCCTGTACCTGTGTGGGTTCTCTCTCATTCTCATTCTCTCTCTTCCTCCCACAGTCCAAAGACACGCAGCTTAGATTGACTGGTGACTCTAAATTGCCCATAGGAGTGAGTGTGGGTGTGTGTGGTTGTTTGTCTACATTTCAGCCCTGTGATAGACCGGCAACCTGTCCTGGGTGGACCCCACCTCTCACCTAATGTCATCTGGGATTGGCACACGCCTGCTGAAGCCTGCACTCCGCTTTACCATATGTATCAAATTGCTGCACAATCTGGCGATGCATTGCACTATTAAGTTGAGAATGTAAAATGGTCAGAGCTGTGTCAATCGTGTTTAATGTAGACCTTGATGACTCTGACTCAGGTAATGGGAACTTGACTCACACTTGACTTGAACACTGGGGACTCGAGCCGTGACTCGGACTCGAGGTTTAGCGACTGGACTAAACCACTGATGTTAACATTGCTATTGTGAACATGCTACCATTTTGACATCTACCCACTGTGAGTGTAGTTGCTTAAGCAATTTCTTCAGAAAATGTGAAACATAATAACTGATATAAATGTAACCACTTATCCAGTATCCACTTAAAAATACATCAGACTGAGAGAAAAAAACACAACCCAGACATCATAAAATAGCAGATGGCAGAGTCAGGTGTGAGCGTGTTTAAATCAGACTTGTGGAGAAAGATGTTTGCTCTATGTCTGCAGTCCTCTGGCTCAGAGACAGACCTCAGCACTGGATCTAGTGTAAAACACTAATGCACTCTACATCTTCAGGATGGAGGCCCAGCTGCTGTCTGCTACACTTGTAAGTCTTGACTCACCCTTCATACTCCAGGACTCCATAAATCTCAGCCCACTACCCAAATGAGAAACTTTGAGACCTGAGATCATTAAAGACTTTTCCTCCCCATGTCATCAGGTTCTTCAGTCAAACAATATCCTGTCCTGATTTCCTCCCTGTTTTGGGGGAGGGAGTGTGTAACAATGGGAGTTAATTTAATCAGTATCATGCTTGAGTAAGGCAGCCATTTCTCATCCAGTCCACTAAGTGACCCCCAAGTTGTGTGTGTGTGTGTGTGTGTGTGCATATACAGTATGTTTTGAATTAATAACAGACCTAGGAGGTTTGCACATGTATACATGTTTGTGTTTCTGAGTGGACACTGTTCAAAATGCCTCCGTCGTCAAACGTAAAAGCAAACTCCAGATGATTTGCAAACAATGCTGCGCTCATTTTCAGTTCACAATAAACTGGATTTGACAAGTGTGCCAAATATGTGTCGATGTTTGTTTTTGGGGAAAAAAAGCTTTTCTGAATTGAGGACAGTACACGAGCCTGTAAATTAACACCAGCTGTGACGTAGCTCACTCTACATGTGCGTCTTCAAACGCACATGCAAGCGCTCGCTCGTCCCTGATTAACAGTCCTCGGTCCTCATTCGTCTAACACCAAAGGTATGCTCGATGACCTATTACTTCCACTACAAAGAGAGCAGCGGGTCAGTTGGAAAGGGGGTTAAACTGTGATGTATCGCCTTTATTTAGCTTGGACAGATGACCAATTACTGTTCCCCCTGTTTACAGCATAATTTGTTACCAGCTGTTTTTACAGTACCCTGGCTTTTCCTTAAACACAGATATCGCACATATATATAAACATAGACACCCACTCCATCACTGTTATGCACACAGTTTTGCTTTTGCTGTATCAGAGAGGGGGCCTCCTCTAAGACCATAAGAGGCCCTTTCTTTTTGTAACACACGGCTGCAGCCATACAAAGTAAGTCTGACGTGTTGGACGCTGCTTTAGTAACTCCTCTTACCAGTGTGTATCAGGTTTAGTGTTTTATATCCTTTTATAATGTAAGCATTTGCTTGTCACTGACAGATGCTAACATGCAAGGCGGCTGTACACATTGCTATTGAGCATGACCTGTAAGAAATGAGATGAAGACGAAATGATGTTAGATGCAGAACTGTACAGGATGGAAGTGGAAAAAGAGAGTGAGGAGGATTAAAAAACTGGATGGCAGAGTGGAGAAGAGGTAAAGAATGATCAGTGGAGGAAGCAGGATACACGTCTTTGGTCAGTGTAACTACAAGCTGTGCCAGATTCACTTTAATGAGCCGTTGGCCGTCGGCCAGAGGTGCTGATCTGAGTGCTCATTGCTCTTCCTTGTCACAACAAAACTTTAATTGGAATTTGAGCTTGATGTTTCACAAGCTAATTTGAATAGCTTTGAATACTTACTCCAGTGTGACAGTTATATTTATGTAATAATTTGTACTGAGGGCAGAACGGTGCAGTGGTTAGCACTGGTTCTAGGTTTGAACCTCATGGCCAGCTGGGTCGTATTAACAGATGCCTTTTTAAAAGCAGTGACGATTCAGTCTGATCTTGATCTAAGATAACAAGGCTTATCCTGCTCAAATAATTACACTGTATTTAAAAATTTAAGACAGCTGCTTTCTTCCTTGCTAAGCAGGGAGTAACATGAGGTAACATTATAGTTGTCCAGATGTCTCTCTTTTAAGAAAAGCTCCCCAGGGAAGACGCATGCTGTGCATCTCTCTATATCACTCATCACATTTTAATTTTCTTTCGCTTAAGTTTGACAAAAGAATAAGACAATATGAATTGGATCAAACGCAGCATGCATTGTGCCAAAACCTGTCATGGTAATCAGTGAGGGATTTCCAGTAATAGCACACATGGCATGCATCTTGATTTATGTATGCTCTGGAAAATGGTCAGTAGTTAAATAAATGTATATTAAGAAATGGAATAAAACCCTGAAAAACCACCTCTGCTGTGCTTTTCGATGAGCTTGGCTGAGGCTTGAGTTCCAGGTGTCGGAGATGAATGAATGGATGCTGTCCTCCCTGTGGACTGAGGGGTAATGTAGGAGCATATGTCACAGTTTGATCCCCATGTCGGGTGACTCCTGTTCGGGCTACAGGTCAGCTCAGCCCTGCCTCCTCCCCCCGCAGGGAGAGCGGGACACCTGATCTGAGGTCCTGTCAAGCACGGTTAACTAACACCATACCCGAGAGGCTGGAGACAGGTCACCGAGGGAATGTGGTCTCTTTTTGTGTTGTTTCAGAAAAGGATAAAATAAAGGGCTGCATGCAGGCTAATTGTGTCAGACTTTAACTTCTTTGTTCTAATAGTTTTTAGCCCAGGCTCCACTGAATGCCTTGAACCTGTTACAACTATGGGGGAAGTGAAGCTGTGTCATGCTAAAAGGAATCCCCCCCCCCACGGGTGGTCACTTAGCTGTCTTCCTCTAGGGGGAAACCTTAATTGTTTGTCATGCATTTCCACTGTAAATGATGATGTTACCTGAATGAGTCAGATCACTGAGCTATTCCTGGGGACTCATTTTCCAGTTCACTGAATTTTATAGTTGAGCTCAGCCTTATTTTGTACTGTGATTGGCTGCAGACCTCAGAGACTACCTCGCAAGAACAAACAGACAATTATATAAAAGAGGTACGCATTTCTTCTTTGTTTGGTTCATAACCGAAAACTGGTCACAAACTGTTCACTAATTCTGTTCAGACTGACTAATATGTCTGCTTTTTGGGTCTAATTTAATTAACTGAAAAACAGGAAAGTGACCAGAGAGTAAAATACATCCAACCTAGGAAACATGTCTCAGTCTGAGAGGAGTAAACGGTTTCCACCCTAAACACCAGTTTTCCACCGCTCTCTGTGTGGATCCATCGCTAAACATGGGATGAGGACGGTTAATGGTTAGCGTATGATGTGGATTCCCATAAATAATCACAGCTTGTTGTTTTCTGTGATGAAAGCCATCTGCAGCTCTCACTGACTTCATTTCACTAGGCCTTGCGTAATTCCCGTAGACACTGGTGGGGCTTCTAGGAGGAAGATGCAATTTAAATAATGATTATGGTGTTTACACGGAGCTGATGCGTCTGTGGGCTTCCTCAGAGCTTCCCTGTTGCACAGCAGGAACTGTCTGGACTTAGAATACTACTGTATAGAGGAGAGGACGCCAGGAGATGTGTGGTTATATAGTTAACACTCCAGAAAAACCACCACCAGGCTGTGTCATTTCTGCGCTTCGCAACAAATTTTTAACAAATGCTTTATCTTTATTGTTCTTGTCGCTGAAGGCCTCTTCCCAGCTTGGTTTTCTTCCAGCTCTAATGTCCATGTCATTTTTGGCAATCTTACACAAGAATTCCAGAGTAAATTATTCATCTTTGTCATTCGTTGTTGTTGAAGCCACATAAAAAGCTTTGTGAGTGAAAGATGAAGCGGTTTTTATTATGGAAGGCAAATTAAAACTCTCTGTCACATTGCACAAGACACTAATGTTTGTACATCACAAATTTGAGAATATTGGATCAGTTGTTCCACTTTTTTATATATATATTTCTAAGTTGTGGTTATCACAGTATGGCCTTCATGTGCCTTGTCCATCATGAGTGCTTGCAGAGGTCCCTCTGCTTTTTGCCTGCAGTGGCAGCTCAATGTTTTAACTGGCCTTTAATTGCTACACACAACACACACTCCTGCCGCTGCTTTATGAGCACTTCAGGACCTGTCACAGCGAATAGACCATTTTCACCAGTTCAATAAATGAAAAACAATAAAAGTCCACAGTAGAGCCTCTGTGAGCAACAAAGAGAGCGTTAGAAATGAAAAGTCATAACCTCCGTTTTCATAAGCTTGTCACTTTGAGCCATGCAGAATATGAGATAAGGAGGGAAAGCTGTTGACATGTTCAGCACCCCAGTGGACAGAGAGCGAGGTGTTCTCACAGTTTGGTAAATAATCCATCAGTATGTGTTAGCGTCGTGCTTTCATCTGCTTCTTGCTTTCCTCACAATGAGAAAGCTATAATTCGCTTCTCTTCAGTCACATCTCTGTTTTCTTTTCTTCTGTCTCCTGTGAGATCATGGCCTTGTGATGAAAGGAATCTGCTGCTGGCTGGAGTTTGATTGTCTGGTTGACAGCTGGCCCAGTTGTTTATATTTTTCTATTTATCTCCGGCAGCCTGAACTGTCACATGCTTGCTGCTCGCAAAATCAGCAGACCCGAATCGGTGAGAAAGTGAAGCGATGGCTGGACAGATGTGTGAGGTGTGTTTCACATCAAAGATTCATTTCTTGGGAGTTGTTGGATTTGACACATCTGGACCTAATGGACTCATCAGGCAGGCTCACATACTGTAGATACACACAGATGAATACCTTCAGTCGTGTTTACGAGAGGAATTACCTGATTAATCCAGAAATGGGTTCATTCAGCTGTTATCTCTGTGTCACATGCCCGGACCTGTTTCTTGCAGCACAGAGGGGCGAAGCAAAATGATCCTCCAATGCCCATCAAGTAAAGTTAGAAGCTTCACTGCAGATGGGAATCCTTAAATGCAGTAGTTTCTCTTCTTCACATCTGAGTCCTCATCTCGAACACAGCCCAGAACAGCAACAAAGCAAAATGATGTGTATTGTTTAAAGCTACAGTTTGTAACTTTAGGTAGCATGAAACTTCAAATCAATGCACTCTGCTCCGCCCAGCACTCCCTCTCCCTGCTCCACTGTGATCTGCTACGCTCAAAATCTTTTCGAATTTAATATCTCTGCACTGCTGCCAGTGCTGTTCAATGAGTCTGAGTCACAGGAGGCTTCGACAGCACCTCTCCACATGAAGACAAGTTTTGGAGCACAGTACTACAACAAAAACATTTGAAAAAATTGCATATTGTAGCTTTAAGCAGATATTTGTTCATTTATATTTCCAGTAACAAAACGCTCTTTCATTTGTGTGCATATGAAATGAAAACACAAATGTCATAGATAAATAACAAAGGACTACCAAAATCAGTAGGATTTGTGCTCTGGGGACCAAGAATACATGTGTAAACCTTTATGGCAACCATAACAGTAGCTGGAGAGAGATTTCAGTCTGTGTTGGAGCGACCAACAGACTCACAACCCCGGCACCCGTTGCTGCTAGCTTAGCTAAAATGTTTCTCCATATAGAAATTTGAAACCACACACAAGCAGACATCTCTCTGGTTTCACCACCCCAGGCTAGTATACCAGCAAACCCTCCCGCCACTCCCGCAGCAGCGCACAGCAGGGAGCTTCTTGCAGCCAAGGGTTTTGCGTCTGCCAGTCCTAGGGCATTGTAACAGGTTTGTTCCACTGGTTTGAACTAAAGAGAAAGAAAGGTGAGGTTACACGACCTCCTGATCTTTTAACCCTTGCTGTGTTAACCTCTGGCACTGGCTGTGTCTCCTATAGATGCTAACAGGATGCAGCATTTGCCCTGAGAGGAGGCTGTTTGCTCTGTCCATCTGTGCCGCTGCTTTGACCCTGACCGGACATTTCCACACCACTGACCCCGTCACAACATCTCATCCTCTCTCTGTTATGCATCTTTCCTCACCTCTCTATTGGCTCCATTCTCCTTAACTGAATTACATCGTTGCTGCAGGGTGGAAAGGAGAGCCACCTATGAGGATGGACAGTCACTGGCGAAGTTATCGAACAGTGCCTTCTTGCAGTTTGTTGTTAGCATATGTTCAGGGGCTCTGATAATGATGATGATGGTGGTGATGATGACATAAACAAATATGTGGGAACAGAAAGGACTGGGAAGCCCTGTCCTAATGGACAAAGTTGCATTCTAATGTTCTGCTGTCTGCTTTGCTTTGTGATCGGTCCCTTTCCAAAGTTAGAATGGAGCATAGTCTATCCATATGTGCATTTCTTTGTCACACGGTGTGTGTGAGTGTATGCACAAGTCATTTTTTAAGAGCACAATGAAAGCTGAACCATACTTCTTCTGTCACTTCGCCCCCACACGAGCATCTCTGTTGTTGTTTAGTTCAGGAGACTGTTGTTTCTTCTCTCTGGAGACAGACAAAGCCTCCTCCTGCTCTCTAAAGTGCTATCCACCCTTTTCATGATGAACTCTGATTTGATTAGTTCAGCTTTTGTTTGTGCTGTTCTTCCATACAAACACAAGCCTTCGCAACCACCGCAGGACGGTGAAGCTGGCCACACTATTCAACGGGGGAGCTTTGAGGCCATTAAAAACAACTAGATTAAAGCCAGATACTTCGTTCTGAGAGTAAAGCAAGAGGTTCTTTTCTTATTTTACTCGTTTCATCCGAAATACAAATGGTTGTGTTTATCTTGTGTTTGGAGACCTTTGGGCAGGCACAGTGGCCTCAAATATTCCGAGGGATTGTCAGTTTGCCATGTTTTTTTTGTGTCAACTGGTCACTGTTTGACATTCATATTTTAGCATCAGTTTGGTCTGTTTTACTTGGTTGAACTCGTCCAGCGTCACTGTGACGCATGGCGACTGACTTCCCTGGCAGCTACAGTCAGTGTTGCTGAATGATTACTACGTTATCGCTTCTCAGTTTATTTTCCTTCTTTGAAGTTGCATTTTTTTGTGTGGTCTTCAGACTTTGTAAATGTTCCTAAGGCCTTAAGTTGTTGTTCAGATAAGAATCTACTGGCTGCCTGTGGTTGTTCTGGAGATTAAAGAATTTCTCTGTTGGCTGTGTTAGAACTGATGTGCACAGGTGCCTTGGCTTGGAGCTGCTTCTTCAAAATAAGATCCCTCCAGATGTGCAGGCCACTAGTGGAAGAAATAATTGAATACTTTATTTACTTGTGGCTGCAACTTTGATTGAGCAATTAACTGTTAGTGTATAAAAAGTCACTATTGTAATAAGTCCATCACAATTTTCCAAAGCTCAAGATTATGCCTTTAATTACTTTTTTCTCAATGATACTATACAGAGGGAAAGCACTTACTGTGAGAACCTACAACCAGCAAATGTTTGACATCTTTGCTCAGCAAATAAGTTAAACCATTGACAAAATTGTTAACCATGTCCTGCGAGCCATCCGAATCTTTCAGCACTTACTTTGACAGGATAATAATAATCTCCGCTTATGTGTATGGAAAATGTTAGTACAGAAAGCTATTGCCAAAATATCG
>NW_018128162.1:686886-720914 GCF_001952655.1 Monopterus albus
TACTGAAATTACTTTGTTTATGTGCTATTTAAATTGTGTTAAACGTCCAGGGACAAATTCAATGGAGCAGATTCATCTTTCAGAACAGAAGCTAAGTGGAGACATGTGGTGAGAGGTGATGCACCCAGTCAGGTACGATGCTGTTCCACCATCTGTCTGCATGGTTGAGTGGCGGAGCAGCGCCGCAGGCTGTAGTCTCATTGTCCTTCTCCGGAAAGAATTGATTCATATGAAGACAATACTGTTTGTAGCATCTGTGCCTTATGATTCCCTCCCTTATTTGCATTTCTTTCTCTGATTCATGTGATATCCATTTGCATGACTGATTTTGATCAGACCTGGATTATAGACATGTACATATGGTCATCACTGCTCACACTTGCTCCTCTTACTTTATTTATTAGTTTAGTAGTTTATTTCCCGTCTCATTTGTTTACCATATACCCCTTTGTTTTATGGTGGGCAGAGGAGATAAAGCATCTTGCTTTTCTCTCCAGAGTCCAAAAAAACAACAAAACCTTTACAGGAAAGAGGCCTTGCAAACTGGCCAGGCCTCTACACATGCTTTAAAGATGAGGAAACTATGGATCTGATATTTATTTTTCTTTAAAAAAAAAGAAATGAGTAGGGGAGGGTGAATGTTAAACAGCTGTTATCCACACTTATTTAATGGAGATGTTAACAAGAAAAATGCGTTGCCATATAAAATCATTGCCTTGAAGAGGAACCGTTCCTCAAGCTTCCTCTCCTTTTGTCCATTATCTTTACTTTATCAAACATAAAAGAGTTTGAGGACAGTCATTAAGACTTGATGGGTGAGATGGTCATGGTCAGCGTTCACACAAAGCACAGCCATGAGTAGCACTGACATTAAAGTGCTGGTGGCTCTGGCTGCAGTAAAGGTAAGCCAATGCCACTAAGATGTCTGGAATCGCCTCATGAGTTTCCCCAGCAGCAGGCTAGAGGCCGGCAAGGTCTTACTCTAATTCACTGGAGAGAATTAAAGCTGATATTTCCCATCAAAGGAACAGTTCTCCCTGCAGGCTATCAACAGCCACAACTGTTCCACTTTCTTCATGTTAGTTCAGGGTAAAAGACAGGACTGATGCTCACTGGGACTAGGTACAGGACCTGCACCCTGACATTGTTTTTGAGCTATATTTGGGTGAAAGGACGGAACAAGAGAAAAAGTGTTGGCAACAGGACAAGCTGTTAAACCCCTTGCCACAGAGCGAGGCAGTTTACTTTAAAATATCCCAGTCCTTTATTACTGAGCCATGAATCTGTAAACTCTGAACACAGATGTAATGCATATCTTTAGCTTCAGTGTGTCTTACCCTTTATGAGGATATCTCAGACTGTGACTAAACATCCATAAATATTTTTAGATATATTATAAAACTGCAGAACTTGCCTGAGAATCACCATGTTTTTAAGCTTTCACTGTGATAGTTGTATATCCGTGGGTACATGGCAAAAATCCCCACAACCCTCTTCAGGATAAGTGGTATTAGATAATGGATGGATGGATGGATGGATAGACATTGCAAAAACTGCTAAGAACTAATTCAGCATACTCCAGTGGTGGCATTTGGCCAAAATGTAAACAAATATAGATAAAAACAGGGCTCAAATTGGGGCCCAAAGCTAGCTCACTGACACTATGTCAACACTTCCTGTTTACGTCTCTTGCAGGGTAAAACAAAGAATAATAAGCATCAAAATCCATAAATATTCTTGGATTACTAGAAATATGACACCCTCCTTTATCCATCCATGTAATGGTGTTTGTGTTGAAAGCCTGTCTACATAGAGACAAAGGGTTCAATCTATTTATATTGTTTAAAACACTTTAACTGTCCTAAAACACTATATTACAACTCAGGAGCTAAAATATGAAGTGACTCTGCTAAAAGCCTGTAAATAGACACATGGGGGAAAAGAACTAACAGAATAGCCTAATTAGCCAAACTAGTGGAGGAGTTCAATTAACATGATTTGTGAAGATTCCATTTTTGTAGCGTGTAGCATTTATAGCAGAAACATGTAGAGCTGCTATTTAATCCTCCTCCAGGCAGTATCAGGGTTTTGTTTGCTGCGGCCGTGTGTTTATCCAGTTTGCCAGACCTGTGTTCTCCAAACACATGTAATGGTGCTTTGATTTGTTAACTCTGCCAATTTCCTCTAACACTTACATCATTTGTTCTTGTCCTTCCAACCACATGTGGCCTCCTCCGCTCTGTCGGAGCATTTTCCTGCGACCTCTGCCACTTGTGCAATCTTAAAGGGCTGATTCCCTCGCAGGTTAAACTTGAAGTTCAAAAGTCTTTAAATGAGCCCTTTAATCTCAGGTTATTATTGTCATGTTAGGTTTATTATGATTCACTTTGATAATGTAATATGTTTTTCTTAATCTTTTTGACTGATATAAAGACTGATGTCTTCGTTTCGACAGCTTTATTCTGCCAGTGCTTGTTATAGTAATGACTAAATGCCATTGCCTCAATAAAATGTGAGCCTCACACTGTCCTGCGGCTTAGTTTTTGTGAGAATGATTGACAGTTTAGGTGGCTGTCAGTGGGAATGGGTGGTAAAGTTGAGGATGTATAACTCACACAGGAGGACCTTTTGACTGCAGGGTAAAAAACAGGTCACCATCGCTTTCCACAATAATTATGTCCACATTTAGGAGGTTTAAGCAGGTAATAAAAGTGCTTGTACAGTATATGCTTTGGGTGATGTATAGGGAGGCCCTTTCTGAATGTACAGAGTTCCCTGCTCACTGTGTGTGTGAAAACCAGAGCAGCCTCTTTCTGAATGTACAGAGTTCCCTGCTCGCTGTGTGTGTGTGAAAACCAGAGCAGCCCGCCATGCATGATAGCTGCAGGCCTGCAGTGATTAGAGGCCAGGTTCCACTCACGCCATCTCACTGGCAGTGCAAATAAACACAGAGAAGTAGAGGCAGAGGGAGAGGGCGCCTGGGAGAAATCACAGTGGAAACAATAAGCAAAAGGAGGAGCTCAGCGGTGATTGTGAAGAGATGAAGAGCTGATGGAAGGATGCAGGCAGGGAAGAGCTGGAACAACGCAGAGGAGAAAATAATCAACAACATCAGTAAACAATGGCCTGTCTGCAACTGATTATGGATGCGTTTTCTTTTGATTGTTGATAACCTTTAGAGAAGCATGTTGTTTACCCGTCTTACTTACCGCATGGCACCGCTTATTACACATTGCTAAAAATGTGTTGGCAAAGGACTTTTACACTGAACGAAAGGTAGAGGAAAGGTCAGGCTGTTGCCATTGTTGGTTAAGCATCTGGCCAGCACAGGCATAGCCTTTCATATTTGACTGTTTTTATAATACTTTGCTGAGCTTTAGTTCACCATGTTGGGACGTCATGTATTGACATGTTAGCCTTCTTGCTGTTGGCCTTTGAGGCCTCCAAGAATCAACATGAGCCTTTAATCTTCAAACCTAATTTGCTCCGTGCCAACTGCCTGATATCTGCGGTACAGTAGCCTGAGTCTGTGTGCAGGAGCTTCAGAGGACTTCAGTGACATCATATCATCTTTATCACTGATTCTCCTCAAAGGACAGGGCCCTAAGTGGAAAAGAGCTGAACAGAGTCCGTTCTGTATTTCTGCAGACTCACTATTACCAGCAGACCTCCCTCACTGTAAGAGTCAGTGTGTCTCTTAAACTTTAGGCTGCTCTTTGTGGCTTTGTCTCCTCCTGCACCGCCTCCGCACACACATTCCTGCCTTACAGCTCTCATTTCAGATAGAAAAGTATTATCTCAGTCGGGTGTCCGTCGTTCATACGATCTTTAGCATGGGACTGTAGTTAACCGTGTCCAGAACGTGCAGCTTCCAGACACTCTCTCTCCATTGCTCAGACCATACCACAGGCCAGAGTTAACCTGTGACAAAGCACTGACCTGTGACAGACAGACTGCTCAGAACCTCCCAGTTCAGCACGACGTGGCCCACAACACGAGTGATGGAGATAGAGGGGTCCTGCAGATTAAACCTGGCCTAAAGGCAGAGAGGGAACATTGCAAGGAAATATGTACTGTAGATGTTTCAACTGAGGAGAAGTTTGGAAATGACCCTTGAACTGCAAGGGAATTACTTGAGAATTACATTAAATGCTGTTCCCCACAGCCAGAATGAAGTGGATGATAACGTCCTGCACTCACACGATGGTTATTTATACTGCAGCTGCAGCGAAGAACAGTTGGATCGGGCTGAAAGTGAAACAATTGTGAGAGCGCCTCAAGGACAGCTCGCCCTGCACTAACAGCCCTGCAGATCTTTATTAAGTTAACAATGTTTAGATAGTGATGTATGATTTGGTTATTTTATCTGACTCTAAGGCCATGGTTTGTGCTGCTCTTGTGTTGGACAGCATCGTGTTAAGATATGTTTCTAATATTCTGTTCTCCTTGTATCGTATGTAAGCGAGGGTGGAAAAAATGTTCACATTTTCCATGTAAAATAACATTACATTCACACATTCACACAAGGCATCAGTTGAGAAGTTTCCCCTCAAATGGCACATACACATGATAGACAGTTTTATCTGTATCACTCACCCCAATACAAGGTATGTTTCTTTGACCGAATGGTAGTGAAACCTCATTGACACAGTAGTTTCAGCTCAGTTTTTCAGCTGTGCACCTGCTGTTAATCACTTGCACATGAATGAGATGATTTCCAGATGGGGTTTTTTATAATTTACAAATACTGTTAATTCATATTTACATCCTCGTTCTTGTGTGACTCAGCTCTGAAGCAATCTGAGTCATCATGTTACTTTTCAGTTCAAATCACATAATGTGGAAAAAAACATGTCTTTTGATTTAGAGTTGAAAATGTATACATTAGGATTAGTTTTAATATAAACATAGTTTGTGTCTACAATCTCAATGTGTTCTTGAAAGTATAAAACATACAATGACACCTTGACAGTTCGGTACGTGAAGGGGTCATAAGAATATTTGGATGAACAAACATAGTACTGGAGTGGTATTACTGCAGTGTAGTCAGTCTTAGTTGATCTGTTGTATCCTTGGAGTCACTTCTTGTTGTCTTTTCTTGCTGGTTTCAGCTAATTGCGACAGAAAATACATACTCAGACACTCCCCACAGGTTTTAACCATGCAGTGACCGCAGGTATGTTAACTGAGCCTGGCTTTGGGCGCTGTACATTAGCTGCACATTCCAGTGGTGCGGATAATGGGGAGTTCTATTAGGAGCTATTTGTGGCTGGGCCGTGGCGTGTTTCACCAGATTCCAACATTAGCTGGGGGTTTAGCCTCACTGGGTGAAGGATGCAAAGGGAGTGAGGGGCTGGTGTTTTGTCACAATTTGTCTTCTGTGTGTCTGGTCTCGGTCCTCCTCTCTACATACTGTATTTTCTGTGTTTTTGCAAACATGGCAATGTGAGTTTGAATACCGTCATGCTTTTACATCTGTGCTCATTTAGGCTTCTCTTTTACCCTGTTTCACCTGTCTTTGCGTACTCTATGTGTCTCCTACATGGATTTTACACCTTCCCCTCTGCTGTCTATGCTCCTGCAGTTCATACCGACATGTACCTCTGTGACTCTACAGTATGTGAGCGTGTGACCGTTGAAGACCTTGTGGTTATGGCAGTGAGAGGTGGCCTGTTGACACTGAGTCATAGCAGGGGAGCTTCCTCCTCCCCGGCTTACAGAAAGCAAACAGACTAATCAGAGCCAGCACTCTGGCCCCACTTCAACTCTGCAGCCATTCAGTCAGCCTGACTGAGAGAGGACGACTGCCGTCCCGCAGCAGACAAGTCACGGTCGCAGTGAAAAGTGTGTGTGTGTGTGTGTGTGTGTGTGTGTGTGTGTAGGTGGTAGAGCAGGGGGAGCATGCAGATGTGCCCTCAACAACCTCTTAAAAATATGGATAGCCTAAATTTTACGTTTCACGAGCCACATCCTGATTAGCTGCTCTAATTTGCTCTTATCAACAATTTGCACTCTAAAAAAAATGATTTTTCAAGAGGAATGTAACAGCATAAACTGACATTTTACTTGTTGACAAACAATCTCTCCTCACAACCCTTTGAGTAGCTTGTTCTGGAGCTTTTGATCATATCATATGGTTCTCATCAGCAGATGATGTTTGCCATTTGTCACGGACTTCAAATTTATTTTTCAAGACTTCTCATCCATGGTAGCTTGAAAGCTGAGGTTTTGAGTTCATTGTTGACCAAATAACAGGAGTTTTCATGTCGCGGCAAGATGGTGATGGTTGTAGTTTAGAGTAACGGAGCTCGGAACTGATTCTGGTTGCAAAAAGTCAAAAATAAGAGGAAATGCACTGATTACGCACCGGATTTTCTCCAGTTAAATCAAAAACATGAACATGGATAAGTTTAAAAATTTTGGGGCATCTCTGTGGCCTTTACACCACATACTGTAAACACACATCCAGGTTCAGTTCTGGTTGGGGACCTTAGTATTGCGCGTTGCTTTCCCTCTCCATTTATTTCACCTCTCTAATGTCCTCCTTCAGGTAAAGACAGATAATGTCCAGAATAACTAAAGCATTTCTTTTGAAAACTTTTTTAAACAAAAAGAACTCCATGTGTTTTTTAACTACAGTTTATTCAGGTGTGTTCACATTTTCAGCTTATATCCAGGTTTAATATCCACTTCACTTATGTGTGTACATTAAGTGACCTTTTTCAGATCAACAGACACAATATTTTGCTGCACTACCACACAGCTGGTGTTTGGATTGCCCAAGAGCGTCTTCTAATAAGTATTAAAAGAGTAGTCAGAGTCACAAACATACAGAAGCCATAAGACTTCACAGAGACGCGCAGTGTAATCAGCTGTGTGTTTCCCAGTGGAAACAGTTTAATCCCCACCTCCTTCATTCAAGTGTTGTTTTTTTTTCCAGATGGGATTTCCGACTGTGTGTGTGTGTGTTTGTAACATCGGGTGCAGGTTTAGACTGTTCCGTGAACCTTTTATAAACACACTTTGTCCTCGATCTACTCTGCTCCCCTCAAAGACCACAAACAAATACATCTGAGACTTCAAATGGTCATCGGCCCGTACTTAACAGCATGCACGGCTAGACACGAGATGACCCTGGTCTCAGCTGATCACCCCCAGAGAGTAGAAAAGAAGCTGCTTTTAGACAGGTTCGTGGTTACCCATGATGCCCCTCGGCCATTCTTGACCCGCTAAAGGCTAACGGGATCGATTTAGGAATAATTTATGTGAGCCCTGTGCTCGTCCCTTGAACCCTTTGCTCGGTGTGAAGTTGGGTCCATGAATTTTGGTCCTGGCCATATCTTCTTCTGTCAACACTCTCACGCTCCACATCCTGACCACCCTTCGCCACTGAGAGGAGAGAGACGGTGAAAGAGGAGCACTAAGATGGAGGGATGTACAACAGTGTCTCTCTCTGCCTTGTCGTTTGGCAGCTCTGCTCATCTTCACTAGAGGTCTGGCTTTCACCCAAGGCCAGACATCAACACGCATGTGAGAGTACAGGAGGACATTTCCTGCGTTTTCACCCAGCGACACTGAAATGACTGGAATAGCAGTCAGAGGTACAAGCATACATGAAGCTACTATATACAACTTCACAGAGACGTAGCGTAATCAAGTGTTGATTTTCAGAGGAATCTATTTAATCCCCACCTCCTCCATTCAAGTGTTTCTTTGGATTTGGATTCAAAGATTTAACATCAACATGAAAAGAGTTTTGTGGAAATTGACCATATACTGTAAATGATTAAACTCATCTTGAATTTTTTAATAAATTAAGGCTAATCGCTTTGGGTTTTACAAGTATTTACAGAAAAATTACTCAGATATTTTTAAAGAATCTGGTTTGATCAGCATCAAAGCTTTATTTCCTGCCGATTAGTTTTCAGTAAATTAAATAACCTTACCTTGACCACTGCCACAGAAAACTTGATCTACTGTATTAGAAATGAAAGGGAAAAAATGTAGAGAAAATGCAAAGTAAAAAAAAAGTTTGCAATTATTCTTTACTACTTTTAAGAATCAAAAATGCACAGAAAACATAGTTTCTGATTTAATGTAATTAAATAATAATAAACTCTGTGTTGTACATTTTTATGCCTCCGCACCGATGAGAGCCACAATATGTTTTCGAGTCGTCTGTCTTTCTGTTCCATTCTTGTGAACGCAATATATCAGGAACACCTTGAGGGAATTTCTTCAAATTTGAACTCAAGGATGAACTCATTAGATTTTATGAGTCAAAGGTCAAAGTCAGTGACCTCACATCTGTCTTTTTCCTGTAGATTTGACTGCTTGGCTGAGGCATGCAAAGTTAAGCAGTAATTCTGTTGTCTCAAATTATTTTTTACTAAACTGCTTGTAAATAACTTGCTTGTGTATAACTTAGCCTTAGTTGTATATGAATCACGACATACCCTTACTTTGTTGTTCTCATTGTTTCTGTAAATTTCCTGCTATAACACCTTAATTTCATATCTTTTTTATCTCAGCTCTATCTATCTATCTATCTATCTATCTATCTCATCATTCTTAATGTGAAATCACATAGTTTTTGATAACAGCTCCAATATGTTTAGACTTGGGGCAGTTGGAAACCTTAATTATGAGCCGAGTTTGGTCTGTTTCTTTTTTTTTTCTTCTGTTTGTGTCTAATCACAATTACAGGCATGTGTATCTAATGCCAAGAGAAAGGGGGAGAAAATAAGGAGGAGGAAGGAAGAAACGTGCATACTGTATTCATACTGTACATACAGTCATAGGGATGCCTACTGAACACACTTCTAACTGGAAAAAGGTGATGTTCCCAGTGACATAAATGTCACTACTGTGGAAGTGGAAGCCCTCACAGATGTCTACATTTGGCAAACACACTCATTATCGAATCAACAGCTGCCTCTGTTCCGCTTGGAGTTTATGGCATCAGTAACTTCAGAACATTATTGAATAAAGGGAAACGAGCTTTCCTCATGGCGGCGCGGTGTGTCGGTGTCAGATGGATTACTGAGAACACATCACAGCACACATATGGTCCTGAACCCCCTTCAGGGACGGTTGCACAGTGGCCCAATCTGCAGCTTCAGTCAAACAAACATCAAAGAAATTGGAAGTTTAGACAACTTGATAGCCGGTGTACCACAGCAGAGGAAACCTCAGATTCTGTTAACCTGAGACATGCACTTCTAAGCTGCTCTTGTTTGCTTTTACACGCACACCTTCCTCTTGCCTACTGATCCCACTGATACATCGCAGGACCCGCAGGCCTCAGCAGGATTAGTGTGTATGTTAGTGCGGTGTGAGTCTGTGCAAACGGTGTGCGACTCTGCCTGCACTAGTGGGAGTTCAGGGTCCATGTTTGTGGTGTGTGTCTGGTATGTGTGATGCACGTCTGTGTGATAAAGATCATGTGGAATACATCTATCTCAATGTGTCCCATGTGAAAGTTTGTGTGCGTGAAAATGGGTGCAGATCCCAGGCTCATAGCAGGTACTCGTGTCATTGTGGTGAGTCATAGCGTAAAGACCCAGGGGATGCTGGAAACTCTTCAAAGTGAGTCTGTTGCTGCTGTGTTGAAATGAGCTGAAAGGATCTGGACTCAGCGAATGAAAGTGGTGGGACTGGTACACAGCATGAATGTAAGTGGAGGAGAGCTGCACCCTCCTAAGAGGTCATATGTAGTATGTGTTGTATGAGGCTGAGGGTAAGCAGCTTGAGTAAATTCAGATTAAGCTAGCAGTCGTTCTGTGAATCCCTATACTGGCTTACATAGGGTGCAAGACCTGCATGCATAGAAAGGAGAAAAACTGAAGCTAAGAAAGAGAAATTATCCAGAAAATCCAATTAACATAACAAAAATACATCACAGATGCCTTTGATTTCTGAAGCAACTCCTGCAAAACTCACTGCACTGAATAAAGAACCCCGGCAACAGTGTGGCAACAGGAAAGCAGCAAACACATCAGACTGTACAATGTTTTTGTGGCACATTAATGACATATACATGTAAATACAGCAGTAAACAGGAAACGTTTTTGCTTTAACTTTGATCATGCATTGTTTACTGTACATCATGCATAAAATACTGGCATCCTGAACACTGTAGCAGCCACCTGGCTGACTGTGCAGCTGCATAGCTATGAAGGCTGCGGAGCCTTAATGAGGGAATCAGTCAACATGGAGCAAAGAGTCTACACAGGGAGAAGCTTTTGTGAGTGTACTGGAAACTTTCTATTAAGTAAAAATGGAAAGGGGATGATTATAGCAACTTTTTTTTTTCTTCAGGGCAAACATTTTTGGTTAAAAATCCCTGAAACATAAATAATATGACTCATTGACAAATGAACACGTTAGATGATGGATAGAAAGACCTCTGACACAAAAACTAAATCAATATGCTTGACTTTTACACTGCAAATTTCTCGCCACATTTTTTCTTGAGGCATTCCAAGAACAAATATGCGGAAGCTGGTGTGATCCTCCATTGTGCCCTAACACAGATTCCCCTTAACTATTCTCCTTTCACTTTAGCTTCATATATTGTGTCCTAAACATGGTGTATGTCTTTCCTAACATCTGGGCTGGTCAAAAAAAGGATGGCTGCTAATAACCCACCCTAATAACCCCTACATTACCTAATGTCTTTCTGCATTCAGTGCCATTAAATACCCATTTATTATAATGCCAACAGCTTGCAGAGGTGGGATCTAACTCTAGAAGGTGGCTGGTTGACTCTGCAGTGATGCAGTGGGCTGGCCCGTGCCCTTGGGTGGTGATGCTTAGTGATTACCCAGGGTCCCACAGAGGTGAAGCCCAGAACAGAGCTCCCTCGGCAGGGCGTCTGGTTAATGAGCACTGGGCACGCTGGAGCCTCAGACTGGAGCGATAAGAAATATACACACAGTACTGTACTTGAAGACAACCACACACACGTAGATACACAATATCAGTGTTCATTGTCTCTGAGCTCCATTTCCTGCTCACAGAGGAGCACAGTGGACAGCCTGCTGAGAGGACTCACAAAACAAGTAGCTGAACATTAAACACACATTTGATCGCTTCCATTAAAGTCACACTTTTTAAAAACTATTCACATGTAGTAGTATTCATATGCAGTAATGTAATTTTGTAATGCAGAGGGTTTGCTCAGACTGTGCTTTTAGTTTTAAGGTATCGTGAGGCTTAGCAGTGCATGTCTTTATTACACCACTTTGAAAGTAGGGCCTAATCGGCTGCACAGAGGAGGCTCCCCTGGAGTGTGGCTGGATATACGCTGGGGACTCTGGGAACTTTACTGGAAGCCATTAAGGAAACAAGACATTTCCGACCGCAGGGAACTAGAAAAATGAAGAGAAATGGAGAAAAAAATGAGACGCTTCAGGGCTGAACTGTGAAGAACATGATTTTGTGTGTGTGTGTGTGTGTGTGTGTGTGTGTGTGTGTGTGTGTGTGTGTGTGTGTGTGTGTGTGGAGGAGGAATGGTGGATTTTGTGTGTCTGAAACCTCTTTGTCCAGGTTGTATGGCATGGTAACAACATGGCCCTGAACTGCAATGCACACAAACTATAGGAAACACACATGTACACTGATCTGATTTGTGTGTGTTGATAGTTCACATTCATCCTTGTAAGTGACCAGCTCCAGTGTGACCCCCAGTGAGGTCCTAAATTGCCCTTTGAATGGGGAAAAAAAATCAGATTTAGATCACTTCCTTGATTTTTTTTTAGCTAATCACCTCTGTCGAGTCAGGTCCTATGTATCAGTCTTTTGTTGTCATCAGGTTTCAGTTTTAAACATCAACTCATTTGCCCCCCCTGTGGCAGTATCTGTTTCTGTTTTCAGAAGCTCAGTGCTTTCTGTGTGCAGGGGGGCTGCACTGTACAGAAGCTCCAGAGTAGTTACAGTCTTTAAAGGAGGCCAAAGAGAGCAGTGTAACTATGAAACCCACAGCCTTCATGTCACTTTCAGCTCCTGTTGGAGAAACTCCTCATTATGGTTGGTGCGTTACATGACGTGTGATGTCGGGGATGGCTAGCAGTTTAATGGCAGTAGAATCTGTAATGGCACCTGGAAGCAATTGTGTTTCCCTCCCTGGAATATTTATGTACTGGTGAATTTTTCTAAGCATGTTCTCAATGTTTATTTCTTCAGTGATGTCTGTCTATATGGCTGAACCACCATGCAGCCAAAAAAATCTGCTGCATGTGAATTTAGAGTGTGTATCTACAGTAGTGACAATGTAGCTGCGAACTCAGTCCAACTTTATCCCTCGTTAGAGTAAACTCAGCCCTCCTCCCTTCAGGCTTCTCTTTTTATTTGCACTACCCCATATCTAAACACTGTAAAAGATTCATAAAAGCTCAATATAATATTATGATATCTGGCATTTTATGTTGTTATAAGGGAACAACGGAGAGGAAGTCGCCTTCGTTTGTGGTATCAATTCCTATCACAACATACAAGCTCCGGTTTCCCAAGAGTGTGTTTGTTGTGATGTCTTGTGGCACCAACACGCCAGCCAACGTAATATACACGAGGCCTAAAGGCCTGGTGGATTTACTTAGTCTTGGTGCGCAGAACACAAGGAGAGGATTTTGTTATTCTTTGGACACATGGGCGTACCAATTTCAAAAATAGACTATTTAAAATTATTTATCTCCTTGGAGTAGCTGTACTTTCTGTCCATTGAATTGTGTTTTTCTCAAAATATCTTTTTGTCATTAGTTTATGACCAGCCTTTTCGTTTTATTATAAGATACCCTTTCATTCTGAAAGATTTGTGTGAAGTGAAAAACAAGATGTTGAGAAAGCAGATTAAGTGAAGGTTAATAAACCACATCTACTGGAGAACCAGTTTTGATGAGCTCATTATAACTTATTATATCTGATAATTGGAATCATCCTTTAAAACCATGCACCAAGTTTACACAGTGTACACACTACCCCTCTCTGTATAGGATGATTTCTTAACAGGTGATGAGATATACTCAAGAAGAAGGAGGGGCATCTGTGTGTGTACTGTATGTTGAAGGGGAGGAGGATGGTGGAAGGAAGGGGCTGCTGGGTGAAAGGTGACACCCTGACAAGTGATGTTTATGAGAGCAAAGAATACCAAAGAACAACTGTTAGCTGCCTTGAATATGAGGCAGAAGGAGAGAAGGATAGTGCCTGAGACAGAGATGTGTTTGACTGAAGGTGAGAAGAAGAAGTACAGACCCAGACGGGACAACTTGACAGCGAGAGGTGATTTGGTACAAGACGGGACAACTTGACAGCGAGAGGTGGCAAGAGAAAGCGAGAGGAGATTTGGTACATACAGTAGAGAATGACACAACTGTAGAGAGATAATGTGAGAAACTTGGCAACCACCTACAACATGTGTTTGCATGTGACTTTCACCATCAGTCTACTTCTTGTTTGTCTTTTATTGGTTTAGTGTGTGCTGGGTGGGCATGCCCTCAAAGAAAATGTCATTGGTTGAGGGTCAGAGGTGACCTGTGTTGGACTACAGTGGCAGATTTATGGGTTCCTCCAACCTGAAGGCAGGAGGTCACATGCTGACTTTGTTACACGCCTTAAACATCACACACTCACATGTTTGTCTTTGCTGTGAGAATACACACTGACATAATGCATTCCCTAGTCCCTTAGCATAACCATCACAATTAAACATGTGTAAATGTCCCATCTGGCCTTGAGGTTAAGTCACATGAAGTCTGATTAAGATGGAGGGCAGTTTATCAGAAAAGAAGCTAATTTTGGATCAGAGATGAAAGAATGAAGTTAGATCATGTTGCTGTGTATCATTAATATCTATCAGCAACAAAACAGAGCTCAAGATGGCCAGACGTAGAGGGATATGAGGCCGAGGAAGAAAAATGAGGAACAGGTTTCACAGGGTTGTAGTGTTGCCCCGTTTTCCTTACTTCCTTTATTCATTAACTTTGTCCCTTCTGCTGTCACTTCCATAAGAGCACTTTAATTTCTGTGGGGTGGTTTGATTATGAAAGCCAAACCTGCATGAAGAGTGTTTACATCAATCCCGTGCTTAACTACTTATTCTGATGTAAACCTGTTCTCTCCCTTTTGATGTGTGTTTGTCCAAGAAGTTTATTCTAACTGCTGAGCTTTAAATATTTGTGTGCTTGGAAATTACATGTCGGTTTAAAGTAATAGTTCAACATTTTAGGAGACATGGGTATTCATTTTCTTGTAGAGCGTTAGATTAGAAGATCAATACCACAACAAACAGTGGTTTTACTTTGGCGAGCCAGAGCAAGGAAACCCCCAACTGCCAGCTTTATGCTAAGCTAAGCTAACTGTAGCTTCAGACAATGTTCTGTAACCTGCTGTTCCTAAAGTACAGTGGGTTTGAGTAGCGTGTGCTATGCTACGGTTTATTAGCCAAATGTCTGCCAGTGATTCACACATTTTCCAGTTGTGCACCCGAGTTCAAATGTCTGGTTTCCCTCTGCAGCCTTCAGTCACAGATAGGTGCTTGACCTGCTTCTCTCCCCCTGTAATCTCTGACAGACAGAACAGATAATTAGATCCTGTTAGCTCTCCCAAAATCTGTCTTGTTTTTGCATTTATTAAAACAAGCAGAAACATTTGGTCCTATCTTAAACCAAGGATCTGCTAAAAGGGGACTTTTAGAAACAGCCTTAACAAAAGCTGGATTGAGAGGAGTATTGCCTTAGCTACAGTCAGCTACATGTAGACAAAGCCTCCATTGTTAGAAAAGTCCAGATAGTTAGTTTTACCATAAACCTCCTCTGACCGATTTATGAGGCAGACCCCATCCCATGAATAAAAATATGAAACATTTTGAAAGCGCTACCACTTGGAGCGAATGGCAAAGACCCTAAATCACCTCAAAGTGGCCGCAAAATTTATTTCTTGTACTGATGGATCATTTTACCCACAACACCTGCTGATCTGGGGCTTTGGCTCAGTCCAAGAACCTGTCTGTTGATCAGAGGGGTGTTATGACCACAAGTGGTTTTCTTACACTTGACCTGGCAGACGAGTGCTGAAACCTGAAGCTGTCCAGCTGTTCTCCTACAGCACATCAGGGTGGCTGCAAACCTTGATTAGGGTTCTACTCGGGCTAAGGCTGGACCAGCCTCACATAGCTCAGTTTTGGTTCAGTGAGAAGGGACAATAAATGATCTTCCTTCTGATATCTTATCAGAATGAGTGAGCAGACATAAACAGATATACAAAGATTTCTTTCCCTCCTTTTTGTCCACTCCTGTTGGCTCATTTGGCCAGCAAAGAAATGAGGGAAGCTTGAATTTTGGGACTAGCAGCAGCTGAGGAAGCTCCAAATTAGCTTGGCAGGAACTTGCTACAGCTGGATAACTAAAGTTTGTAATAGGTGTAGAGAATAAATCCCATTATGTCAAATACTAAACATGTATATGGAGCAAATGAAGGTGACTGATTCTGAATGAGGCAGTAGAATGAGAGTGTGCTGAGTGAAATGAACAAATGACGGCTCATGCACTGCTCTCTCTCTCTGCAGCTGTGTTCCAAATTGATGCTTATGCAAGGTCGCTATGTTATGAATGCTGATACAGAGATGTGACTGGTCAACAAAAATGAATGGCACATACCTCTGTCATGCGCTCCCAGTTGTGTGTGACTTTCATTACTGCACATGAAAGCTGTCTGACATATCAGTTCTGTCAGCCATCTATCATTGTAGCAGCTGTCGGGCACTCAGACTGGCCCTAGTCCAAACAGTTGAGGTCTCTCAGGCACAGTCACCTGCCCACAGAGATGCAAAACTCCAGGTACCCTAACAGATATTTATTGAAGGTGATGTTCCATGAATGGTTGAACGTTAACTCACAACAGGCTGAAACATCTCACTGATCCCAGTCGTTCCCTGACTGTGTTAAACGCCTGGCAGCCATTCCAGTCATGTCCTGACCCTCGGCACCCAAGCAGCTTATTGGACCAAATATGGAAACAACCAATTGGATAAAGTGGCGCACGACCCCCTCCCATAAAGTTCACC
Source organism: Monopterus albus (assembly GCF_001952655.1). Classification (NCBI taxonomy): domain Eukaryota; kingdom Metazoa; phylum Chordata; class Actinopteri; order Synbranchiformes; family Synbranchidae; genus Monopterus; species Monopterus albus. Next base: position 702,947 of record NW_018128162.1, read on the forward strand.
CAGGGCAAATTTGCACCTGCCACAAAAGCAGCAGCAGCAGCAGCGCAACACCCAAGCACAGACACACTACACTGTTGCAGCCTTGGAATCACGCAGCAGTGAAAGGGGACATGGTTTATGTTACATCAGTAACATCACAGCACAGAGAGCGAGTGTCATTCAGAAACCCTGCAGTGGTGGTTGAAGTTGCTGAGAAATGATATCCTCCCTACACACACCTGTATGTGTACATTTCTGAAATAACCAGATGATCATCTTCAAAAGAAGCCATTCACAACACTCGTATTTAATTCTCAAAGAGTTTATGAGCAGTCACAGAGGCAGCAGCACTGATATACAGTAATGCTGTGTTTATACTATTGGGACCTAACGAGCGGTATACCCCGTACTTCCCCTAGCCATCACCGAACATAGCCTCTAGGGTTGACACAGAACGTCCTGCTTTGTTTTTCCACTGTATTTTCTCTCTGTCGGTCTCTGCTGAGAGGGAGGGGCTGCACCGCTTTCACACACACAGTCAGCTGTCTGTTTACACATGGTGCTTGTAATGTCAATGCTTAAGGTGTGAAGACGTGGACATTTAACCAATCACCGGTAACTGCTCATGCACCCCCTCCCCTGGTGTTCCTGGTACTTGATTTTAGTACTACCTCCTGAGGGGTACTGATATTTAGCTCCCAGAATGCACCTCAAAAGGGCTCTGAGTGTAGTGGAAACAAAATTAGCTCCCAGAATGCACCTCAAAAGGGGGCTGAGTATAGTGGAAACAAATCGCAGAGCCCATGATGAGCGTTACTCAGCGTGACATGTTTCAGTAGGTTCCTATAATGTAAACACCCCTTAAGTGACAGATGGAGTTCATGTTCCCACAGGCTGCAGCAGCCCCTCAGGTGGCATGATACCACAGTGTATAGAGAGAGGCACAGTCAAGTTGGCTTTCATGTAGATTTGCATCATTCTTGTTTTCATGTTTTATTATTGCAACAGTACTGTGGTGCTGATGTGTGTGCTGACATCTTGGAGATCTGTTGTGCACCAGTTTGAACCTACAGTATGTGTCAGCTTGTGATGGTTGTGTGTCACCATATGTACCTTTTATCAGCAATAAACATTACACTATAGATATATTTGCTCAATTTTATCTTTTGCTCTACAGTGAATGAGATGTCCAAATGTCCAACGTGGACATTTTCTTGCCAGTTATTCTTTAAAACTCAAGTGAAGAGAATTAGCTTCATTCTCAATCCTGTTTGAGTAATCCAAGAGATATTCACATACCACAAAATAACACCGCATCCAGTGATTGTTCATCTCATATGGCACTGCTTTACATAATCAATCACATCCTTCAACAACTGGCCGACAGCATATTAATTCCACATAATATTGGTTCTCAGCCATTGATTCTTGATCCACATGTATCAGATGGTGCCGGGGGTTATTTGTGTAAGCCATAGTGGGTTGGCAGAGCTGAGGGATTTGCACTGGGATGTAATTACTACCAGACCAGAGACTATACAGTACTGGCACACAGCGGAGAGCTCAAGACCAGGTATGCCAAGACTAAATGATGGAGATAAGGAAACGGAGGGCAGTGATGGTGGTGATATGTGAGTATAGACTGTAACTATAATGTCTTTCTTGTCTGCTTTTACTGTGAATGGGCTCAAGTTGCTTGCTGGATCTGAATTATTTGTCTGCTCCTGAACTGTTTTGACCCTGTTGTGACCACTTCACCTGTTCCTGACTCTAGTTTGTTTGTTTACCCTGTAGCCACACTTATCTGTATGTTCTGTGTTTAAGTGGTTCATATTACCTGCATTGTATTTACCAGAGCCAGCCATCATTCCTTCCAATACACTTACCTGTGTTCCTGTTTGTCTCTGTATTTACCTGTTCCAGTTCACCTGTGTCTATTTTCTTACCTGTGCTGCTTACTTATCATTGCCATTATACTAGTGTCCCTGTTGCCTGCCTTAGGAATTGTATCTTGGTCATTAGTAGTCCAGTTATTATTATTAGCACTGTTCACTTTTCGCCATAACCTCATTGTCTGTGGTCTATACATCTGGCTCCTTATACTAACTAAATGTGACACATGGCCCCCGCATTGTCTTCCCACAAATGTGACACATGGCCCCCACATTGTGTTACAGCCACACACACACAAATACTGCACTTTTTTGTTTTCAAAGTCATGGTGATCACTGCACTTTGCTCTTTATTTCCTCACACTTGAAGACCCACCCCCACTCCCCTCCCTGCTCGGCTGTCCGGGTTTTGCTCTAACATGTTCCAGAACGTCAAACTAGAACCACATTTTATGAATGAATAAAGGACCTAAAGATAAAAGAGCATGTTATCCTGTTACAGACCACCATTCAATATAAACTGGCACTGGACGAAACAGATACTTTAAAATATCTTTGTCAAATTACCACTGCCCACATTGATGCCACTGACATTCATCACATTAAAGAGTTTGATACTTTTGTTTTGTATGAACTGTGTCCAGATCTCCTTCAGAGAAGTCTGCCACAATCTCGCCATGTTAAGGCCCATGCTCCTTCACGTGACCTATGTCGTCTGTAGTTCCACTTTAAATTATACGTATGTGTACTAATATGTGTTAACCAAAATGTTTATTTCCTCTGAGGACTGGAGTCACACCTCCAGACTTCCTGGAAGTCCTTGTAGCACGAATGGCTCTGATCACTCTGATACTGCACCAGTGGATACTGACTGTCCCCTGCCTTCAGCCGCATGTCACTGGTTTGTCATAAACCAGGACCAAACTCAAATCACACATAACTGACTTGTTTATAAGACAGGAACACAGAGGAATTCACAGGTATTTCTACTTCCAACCTGCAGCAATGGGGAGGATGTGTGTGTGTGTGTGTGTGTGTGTGTGTGTGTGTGTGTGTAGTGGTGTTGGGACTGCTCATTTGTGTTGAACCATGTTTGCACACTTAAAATCCTCGAGTGCCTAAATTGCTTCTGCTGTAGTTACATTACAGTCTTTACAAATTGAAGTACAACCCAGGATACACCCTGTCTGAACAGAACCAAAAACTGGCCTTAAATCTCCACTGTATATCAACATGCCCAGCATCAATAAACACACATCGGTGTGTGTGCATTTCTGTTTGTGTCTCACTTGCAGCAGAGTAGGGTTTGCCTGGGGTCAACTCATTTAAGCCATAGTCACGCAAGGACCCACTTTCTTAAAAAAGTACAGAGTCAGACACACACTTGTATTAATGTGTGCTCAAAAGAAAACACCTGTGTTGTCCTTTCAATGTTTTTATTTATTTATTTACATGAAATACAATCAGTGAAAAGAGCAAGCTCATTTTTCACACAGCAAGTGTCGTTTATTTAAAGTAATTTTTGTAAGATAAAATAATACTTCCTGCTTCTTACAAATGAAAATTATATTACTTTGCTCATTTCAATACATTTAGGAATGTTGATACCGTCTTGCTTGGTTTGGCATGACCAGGAAACAATGGTGGCTAATGCCACTACAATGACTAGACAGGATACTGCTGTACGGATGATATTACTGATTCTGTTTGCCAATTTTAATACTTTCATCTTTTGCTATATTTTTAAGTAAAACTTACATATATTTGCTTTAACGATTGCGTTCATCATTTATGCCTTAGAGGACCACATACGCTGAACAGTTTACTGAAGGAAATCCTGTTTTAAATCCTCAGACAACCAGCTGGTCTTTGTTTCTGGCTGCTGAACTTCGGATGCTTTGGTCCACTTTGTTGTGATTTGTGTGTTAAGTCGGCGCTGGCTGTGTTGTAATAGGGCACTCTAATTGTTTTGACTCTATGTGTCTCTCTGTTTGGGGGTGGCCTTTCGCTGCCTTCGCCTTTCATTAGCCAAGCAGTCTTTCAGCACCAGCCTGCCACTCAAAGCAAACCACCTGCCGCACGTCACAGCAGCAGATTTGACACACAACACCGGGGTAGCTGCTTCCTAACCTGTGCCCACTCACAAGTAAAATATAAACTCAGAGTTTTCCACAAGGGAAAGCTCTGTCACTCTAAAAACACAAATGAAATGTCTGAGATTGTAGCAATCCAAATAAATGCAGGCATGGTGAGTTTTATCTAGAGGTGCTGATTAGTACCAACTGAATTATGCCGTAGTTATAAACATCTAAACAGCTCTGCAGCTGTAAGAGCATACATGCATACTTGCTCCCACACAGAACACACACAGGTTTACAGCAGCATCATTCAGCCTTGATGGTGTTAAGAAAACTAGGTATCCATTTCCTCACATAAAAACACTCTCAGAGAGCTTCCCACACACACACCTCAGGGAAATCCACTGTGCAGTCATGCACTCTTGATACTGGAAGTAAAACAGGAAGGTCGTATTGGTACCAGAGTGTTCTCAGCTTCCTTTTCCTCACCCGCGGATGGCCTCTTCATAAATACCAAAGTGAAATTCAGTGTATAGCATCTCTCTCTAATCACATTTCAGCAGCGAGCAAGGTGAAGTACAGTCCACAGCACAGTTTGTAAAATATACAGTCTTAGCAGCAGCAGAATACTGTTCAAGAGTAACAGTTCATGGTAGCAGCCTGTTTGAGGTTGTGGTGTAGACACATATGGAAAGAATAGAGGAACAAAATAGAAGTGATAAAAGCTGACTTAATTCACAATACAGCATTCTGTGCCATTATTCAATCACTATTTAATAAGTACATGTAGTAAGTTTTCACTGGTGCTCCAATTATTTATCAACTCTGAGATATTTGATGAATGAATTTTTACATGGTCTACTGGATATCTGTGATTGGTGTTGACAGTCTGTTTTATGCAGCACTGCCCCTCTCAAAACCAAAATGAGTGCGTTAGGATTTGTGCTATTGGAGTTTTATGACCATTGGTTGATAAGTGGTGTACAGGGAGTTAGACCTGTCTGCAGTACAAATGACCCCATGGAACGCCATAACACAAGGAATCCTTTTTGTGAACTGTGGTACCACATATCTTTCTATTATTTCCAGTTATAACCATGATCATAGGTGCATTTTTTAATCTATTCCAGAAACAGATAACCTGATACATACATTACAATATGTCCTACGCTCGCACAGTATTTTACAGATGTTCAGCCCCAGAGTTGGAACAGAATTAGGCAAAAAAGCTTTTAAATGTGCTGCTCCGTCTTCCTGGGATAATGTACAGAAGGACCTAAATGATCAGAACTGATTCGGGCAATTTAGGTCAATTAAAAGACAGAGAAAACAGTAATATCAGCCAATGTGATTGTTCATCGTTTTAAAGTTGTACTTGCTTATGCATTTAAACTTTATTTGTCCATGACTTGTTTTTTATCATATAAAAACTGGATGTTTTGTTAACTGTAGTGTGTGTGTTTATCTGTATTTGTTAGGATCGCTCGACACAATTATGAGCGAGCAGAAATGAACAGACCCAGGCGGCTGGCTTCGGTGCAATAGGTGGGTTTATTTGCAGTGCTACAACAACGGTGCAATACTTATATGCAAAAAATAGAATGAATGAATATCACCGGGTGATGACCAACATTAGTGGAGGGGTTATTGTCCATGGAGTGATGTGGTTGGGCTGCGAGGGTAGGTGACACTCCTGGGCTGGTCAAGGTGAAGATCCGGTTGACTGAAGAAGTAACAGAGAGTGAATGAATGAGGAGACTGTGCATCGACCTGTGAAGGTGGTTGGTGGAGCTGAGGAAGCCAAGGTCCAGAGGAGAGGTCCAGGTAAAACAACAGGAGACGCTAGGACTAATAACATATGTGGAAACAGGAGACAAATAGTACAATACGTAATGTAAGGAAGGCTAACGACATAGAAAGAACCAGCAAGGGAGTGAAGGTAAAGCCGAGTATAAATAGGGAGTGACAAAGGAGGCGCAGCTGAAGAGTGTCAGAAAATCAGGACAGGTGTGTTCAATCAAGAGAATCAGTAAGAAGGAGCAGACTAGACCGAGAAAGAGAGAAGAGAGGAAGGTGCAGCCGGGCAAACCTGACAGTATTGTTTATGCCTACTGTTGTAACCTTTGTTGCCCTCTTGATAAAGCAGTGTTAATCTCACTGAGGCTTCATGAATCTGAGCGAAAGTCATTCAAGGATCCTATACAAAATTTCTATATTGTATCGTATTGTATTGTAAACCTCACCTGCATCCCTCAGGTGATATATAAAGGGAAGTGGATCTTATTAAAAATAAGGATTAAAACTGGATGCCAATAAACTGTGGATGATGCTATATGAGGAACATCTCCATAAAATGTTTAGTGTTTATTGACTGAGCCTTGTGCAGAAAGTAAGAAAATGGATATTGGCTATTATGAGATGATTTAAACACCTTGCACACGTGTGCTGCAGATCTTTGTGAAATCTAACACAAGACAATTTGATGGGCTTAGGTTGGATTTTTGGCTTTTTGTTTGGTTCTGGCTCTGATGGTACCCACTGTGGGAATGAGCCACTGAGCAGTCTGACCCAGGGTAAGAGAGATGCTTGGCAGCTGGAGAATGAATCACCAGTGCCGTGTGAATCACATCCGTTGCCGTTTCCCTTTCTATTACTGTTTACATCCACAGCATGTGTCCTCCATCTTACTGGAACAAGAGTTGGACAAACACAAGGAGACAATGACAGATCAGGAGACTATTAGGAAGAAGTAGTTTTGCTTCCCACAAAGAGGTTTAACAGCTGTCCCCATTTGTGCAAAGACGAGATGAATCAACAGAGGGGAATCCTCCCAAAAGCATCCTCTAATGATGTCTCAGATCAGTAAACAGTTTCAATGATAGTGAGAGACTTTGACATTTAATTCATTGTAAATAAATTCAGTCTGTTGCTTATACTATTACAGCTCACTTAGTAATTTCAAACAAATGCTGTATGTTTATAATCAATAGTTTCAAAGTTTTAGACCCTGTAGATGCCTGCATACAGATGCGTCTTGCATGTTTTGTGATTGTAATTAAATGCAATTAGAGAGAAATCTGCTTCTGCATGTTCTCCCTGTGCCTGTGTGGGTTCTCTCCGGGTATCCCGGCTTCCTCCCACGGTCCGAAGACATGCAGGTTAGGTTGATTGGTGACTCTAAATTAAATTAAAATAAAAAACATGTGCCAAGTTTAGCATGCACATCGTCAGTTGGGTGCCAACCGATGATTCGCTGTGGCGACCCCTAACGGGAGCAGCCAAATGTAAAAGAAGAGAGAAATCTGCTTCTGGGATTCTTTAAAAAATAACATTTTTAAGAGGGGAAAGCTGAAAGAAAGGAGGTGAGACACATTGCTCCAGTTCACATGGAAGCAAGAAGTTGACCTTCACGTCTTACACCCTTCCTCTCTGCACCCACACCCATTCAGTTAAATTAAATTATCCCCTATTGCAGGAGGAGTATGCAACAGTGGTGAAGTGGTGGTTTGGATAGATGGATGTATGTAAGGCCTGTGGTCGAGCATACAGAGTATCACATTCTGCTATTTTCATTTGGCTCTTTATTGCTCCCAGTTGTAGAGTAAAATAAAATGGAGCCTGAAAGAATAACAGGGGGGTGGTAATCGGCCAATCCTGCACTTTGTTCCTTATTGTTCCTCATTGTTTGTGAGAAATGTCACAGTAGCTAAATCAAGCTGAGCCACATGAGAAACAGACAGAGCACATGGATGATGGAAGGGTGTGTGTGTGTGTGTGTGTGTGTGTGTGTGTGTGTGAGTCTTTTGGTGAAACCAAAGATGATTTAGATGCAGGGAGTATATTGGGATGCATTTGATATCATTCACCAGTGAGTGGTTGCTCTACAAGTTTTGAGAGAAGAAGAAAGAGTGAGAGAAGAGAGAGTGAGAGAAGGAGGCTGGATTTTAACACATACACACATAGCAGTGAAAATGTTGGAGATATTGCTTTGCTCAGGTTACTGCATTTGTCAGAAAGGTTGAATATGCCTCAGTGTATACATGTGAGCCTGGTATTACTCACATGGTGGGGACCAAAAGCCAATGCAAAGTCCCAAAGGGACAAATGTTTGTGTGTGTGAGCTTATACACAGAACAGTGATGGTAGCTATGGGTCATTCTCCAGTTGTTGCTTAAAACCTCTCATGTACAGACTGATGAAAGCTGCTGGATCTGGGCTGCACTCCATGTGTGTGCCTCTCTCAAACTCAGGTTTTTGACATTCTCACACACATACATAAACACACTTAAGCCATCTTCTTATACGTATCAACTCAGACAGTGGCTGGTGAATCCTTGTCCAGAGTCATTGCACACAACAGGAGACTGTTCATGCCAGACACATTCTCACTTGGAAATACTCCCTTTGGTTTATACGAGGGGTGGCACCTGGGTGCAGCGTGCAGGAGGCAGGATGATCTTGCTGTTCCTTGAATTTGTCTGATCATTTTGCCGTCAGCTCTTAACAAGAAAAGCTTTCACACCTTGTTGTCTTTCTAGTTAGATTCACTGGTGTCTTTATGTTTAATGACCTTTCTTCTTCACCCTCGGATGTTTGTATTCTTATGGTTTTGTGCCAGTCGCATGAAGAAACGTCATCAACAGCTAGATCAGTGTGAATTCTCCAGACAATAACCTGCTCTTTTCACACATGGGCTCAATCGGACATTACACAGACTTTATAACTAGAGAGCAGTCGGGGTAAAGTCTCTGTAATGTCCAGTCCAACTGATTCAGACATTTGCGTTCTCACGTGGGGTGAGGTTGTAGTGCACAGATAAGTTCAGGGTTGTAGTGTACTGGGCTGGCCGGTGGCTTCTGGTCAAATTTCAAACAGCATGCCTCACACAGATAGACACAGCTCTACATGTACACACAGCTGTCCACAGTTTAAACGCAGTTCAGTATGTATCAGTATTATCACTCTTTGTATTCATGACAGCTGAGCGTGGGTGAGCTTTAACATGTCCAGCGCTGTTTGTGCATCTCACAGTGAAATCTGTGCACAGGATGTAGTTTTCTCTCCTAACTGTCTGACACTTGTGGAGGTTCATCTTTCTTTCGTGGGGGTTTTTTTCATCACCTGTCACAGTGATGGACGAGCTCCTTGTGTAGTACTTGTCCTTCCATCCCCCCCCCCATCTATCTCTTTCTTTTTTGCCATCTGTTGACTTGCTTTTTGAGATTTCCTCAATCCCCTCTGTCTGCTCCTTTGGCATCAGCCCATCTTTAAAGGGTTTTCAGATAGGATGCAGTATGCGCTGCGCTCGCCACAGGAGTTGGGTGCAACAAAGGGGAGGAGGGCACACATTTTCTTTGTGGTCTGTCAGGTTCTCTGCAATTGGACACATCAAAGTGTTGTCACAGAGCGCTGCACCCAAGTTCAATGTTTTTTAACTTCAGCGCAGTGCACAGGGACAGCGCGCACGACCTTACGCTGTGCTCAGCTCGGTTCTTGTGCTGCACAACACATAAAAATGAATGGATTTGATAGCTGAGCGCAGCGCCCACCGCATCCTATCTGAAAGCCCTTTATGTTGCATAAGCTGACTGATCATTCTGGGAAATGTAGTCTTGTTTTATCTTCGAGTTGTTTAACCTTCTTGATAACATTTGACCTCTAGAAAGAAAGAGATAAACTCTTGCCTTTGTGGTATAAGCATGATCCTCCAGTCTCTTTTAGTCTCTCCAATGTTCACACTGCCTCTGTTTTGTGCACTCATGTTATTTTGTGACCTTAGTATGACACCAGAACTCAAGACTGACACCTAAGTCATGTTCTGTTCCTTTGTATGCGTTGTATATGTTCACTGCTCTCTCCTGAATTACATCCACACACACATACTGTGCTGTAAACTCGGGTCTTTTGTGCTGCTGTTTTTTCCATTAATTCCTCCACTCAATCCTGCCCTACATCAGCTTGTCATCGTCCTCCTGCAATCCTCCTCAACTCTGCTGTTAAGGACAAATCACACTCCCACATTTCAGCCGTTCTGACGCCTGCTCCACCAGAGTTTGGCGACCAACTTGCTGACAACTCCTTTTATGTCTCAAATAAAGGTAGACACGGACCCTGGTGACCCATATCTTACATCCCTGCTTGAGGAGGCACTTCTGTCCTTGTTGGACAAGGATTTTTCATCCCTTCTAATCCCTTCATCTTTCTCTTGTCTCTGCCATCTTTTCTCCTGAAGTCTTTTGTCATTTTGAAGTGCAGTAAATCTCATCCCTCTCATTCTTCTACCCCCGCATCTTTCCTCCTCCTCCCTCCACCCCCTTACACATTCCTCTCTCTCCCTTGAGGAGAAGTAGTAGAGGCCATCGTGGAATATGGACAGTATTAATATAAATGCTGTGGCTGGCAGACTGTGTGTGTTAGCTGGCATCTGTGCTTGAGGTTTGAAGGTGTTAAATGACTAAACTTGTTCAAACATACATTTTAAATAGGAGTCAGTATGTGCACAGCTGTACTTACAGTTCAGTGCTACAAAAGGCAGCTGGGAGCTTAAAATGGAAAATTGAATTAGATAAAGGGCAAAGTAAAACTTTCTAGTTCAGTGGCACTCTCTAAACTGGGCTAATTCTTTACTAAAGCAGCCAAAACTTAATTAACATTAGGTTATTTATTTTTTCCTTAATTTCCAAAGTGACTAACATCTTATTGCTGTAGCATGAAGGAGGGAAAGAAGGATGAAAGTGGGTGAGGCAGACATGAGGAGGAGGTGGAGGAGCATGACTGAACTCTCTTTGAAAGGCCTGGCAGAATCAGGAAGTGATTAGACCACTACAATAACCCCAATAATGACAATAGGAAAAACATGTCTGCAGCCACAACCACTTAGCATCACAGCCTGTATCCCCTTTCCTGTAGGAAGATGGACGCGTAGAAAGAAAGACAAGTAAGACATTACCTATATGAAGGTTTGGAGAAGCAAGCTGAAGGTTTAGTTACTGTTGCTATAGCTGTTACAATGGTGGCAGATTAATGTTTTGAAATTCGAACTCATTTTTAAAACAATGCATCTCTGATAAACCAGGCTTCTCAGTTCTGGTTGGAAGTCAGTTTATTTAATTATGTTATTGTATTTTATTTTTGACAGTTTAAAAAAAACTCTTTAAATGCAGAGCATCACTCTCACACTATACTCTGCTTCAGTATTAGGTGAAATCCAGAGAACAGATATGCCTACTCCCAGAGGGAGGGGTGGACAATCGTTCTGTGCCTGAGCAGAAACCTGTGTGTTGTTTGTATAGCCCATTGCACCATCTTGGTAAACAATACTTCTGTTATATTACCAGGCAGACAGTGACACAAACCAGCGGTGGTGTAGAAATGATTCATGGTCTTGCAGCAGCATGAAGCCTGAGAATCAAAGCTGGCCACATCATCCTCTGGTTCCTCTACAGCCCTCCTGCTATTTCTCACTGCTCCTTGTACCAGACTTCTCCATCAACAGCCGAAATTGTTTTACAGGAAAGGTGGTGGTACCGGCTGCATCACCACAGGATCAGAGGAAGGTGGCTGGATGAAGCCCAGGCAGTGAGGAGTGGGTCCAGTGAACCTGGGCCTCAGCCACAGTGAGGGGCGAGTCAGACTGAAACAGGCCTGAAGGCCCAGTTCGTTCTGCCTGAAATAAAAGCATACAGTACATTTAGTTCTGAGTGTGACGGGATCTTTGTTGTCATTTTGCTTTAATCTCTAGCACTAGAATCTGCGCTCACGTCACTCACACACAGACATTTTAGCATGGTGCCAGCTCACACAGATGTAATGCCAGGCAAAACACGACCACTAGCAGTAAAACAGCAAGTGATGCTCGGTTGTCCTCTACTCATCCCTGCAGTGCTGATTTGGGGAATTTATTGCTCTGTCTGTATGTTTTTGCAGGGCCTCCAGGAAAGCGTGGAAGGATGGGAAGACGAGGGGAACCTGGTAAGTGATGGTTACCCCCTGCTTTGTTTGCTTATTTCTTATTTCTCTTGTTTCCTGGAAGACACACACTTTCTTAATCTCTCTCACTCTCTTATTCTTTTCCACACTGTCCCTCTTTTTCCTGGGTGACTGGATATGTTCGAGGGTAGGCAAAAGCAGTGACCCATGAGTCAGGCCAGCAGATTATGGTCTGCAGTTGGTCCTTCTCCCTGTCATTCCCTATTTGCGGCGGCATAGCACTAACCTCGGCCATATGCTTGCACTAACTTTGCCCAGATGTCAGCCGTTCGCGCTGAGCAGTAGCAGCTGCAGTAGTATGGGACTAATGAGATTCTTTGTTGCCAACCCACCATTATTGTGCTGCTTTCGATCCAGACCACAAAACACTCATTGAGGAACCAAAACAGCGTAGAGACATAACTCTTATTACGCGAAAGGTCATCATGACAGACAGAACAGATGTCCTACAAGTCTGAGTGATTATGAGTTTAAATGTTTGTTTTTTTAAGTCTTGACTCCACCACAATTTTAGTTTTATTTAAATCGGCAGGATAGGTGTCACATGGGAAAATTTCCTGGTTGTGATTCAGAGTTGTGGAGATGTAGTAGACGAGGTCACCTGCTCCTGTGAAAATGTTGACTAAGTGATAAAGGACCGTGCTTTACTGCTCCACTTAGCACACCAAATCTTCTGAAGTAACCTCATCCTTTCACAAGGATGAGTATCTTTGAAATTTGTTTTTGCAAATTTGACTTTCTGGGCTCAGTCCATTCATGGGATTTGTTAATAAATTCCCATGTTGTGTTGACTCTCCATTTACCTCTTAAACAATATATACATTGCAGAAATCCTTATGAGTTTTGCAGTTCCATTGGGCGATCAACAGGACAACTAAATAACAATGTTTTTCATCCATTTGGTGTTTTGCAGGGAGATTATCTCGCCATTTAGCTTTCAACTCAGCCTGGGTGCTCATTCCCTGCTCACTGTTTGTTGTAGGATGGCTCGTATCAAACAGGGCGATGTGGTTCTGTTTTCTCTCTTGTTCTGTTTTGGGTCCTCACGTTGCAGTCTGGGTTACAGTGCGGGGGTAGGTGGCATGTACACTCTTCTAGCTGATGACTCTGGGACAACTTTTTACAAGACCAGAAGAGATTTTCCTTCTCTCAGAAAACAGATGATGAGAGTACAGAGGATAAACAGAAACCTGACTAAAAGGAAAGAGAGCAGACAGCATCTGAAAATCCGCTCTCACTGTCGCCTTGTCTCCTCCATCAACTCGCTTTTTTTTTTTCCTGTTTGGTCATTTACTTGGTTTTCTCTTCTGTTTACTTCTTTCTTTCTCTCTCACTCCCTGTTTCTTTTTTCTCATTAGTCTCCACACACACCTGTCTCAAGTTGAGCGGATAAGGCTGCTCTGACATAGCTCTTGGTTTGTTTACCTAACTGTCTGGCCTAGGCAGTCTTTGTTGGAGTGTCTAGACTCAACTAAACCTGTTTCATAAACCCCAGCACCTCGCTCCTCTTGTCCCTCACACCTCAACGTTTTCATCTGTTTTTCTATTTGCCTTGTCCCCAAAACACCCTTTCCCTTGAATTAAACAGCAAATTTCAAGGCTTGCGCAGATTCTGGTCACATTAGGACATTCTGTGTTTAAATAGTAACAAAACACCCTAATTATCCGACTTTCACCCCAGAGGGAGTCTGCTTTCAATCTTGCAGAGTTTATGTAGTTGTTTAGTGTTGCATCAGGTGCCGATGATCTGTGTTGTAGCAGAGCTGCAGCAGTAGCGTCGCTCCAATTCGTGCCATAGGCGGTAACTGTGTTAACAGTTACATAAATCTGCGTCAAGTTTAATCAGATAAATATGAACCAGTCACTAATACAAAGTCGTTTAATGGCAAAACTGTATATTCACGCTGTGGGGGTTTGGGTGGTTTATTGGTCTCATGGCCTTGCATGATGTTTTTTTTAAAAAGAATATACCCATTAAAACCAAGACCACACAGAACTGACAACTCCTTTGGGGTCCTTTGATCATTACTGTTGTTCTTGGTTAGGCAAAGCATGAAAAGCAGGAACTACTTTCTGGTGCTGAGGCTCAGTGTTTTTATACTGTACAGGGATGCACAGATTGCCAGAGCACCCCGACCTTTCTACTCCGCTCGTCCGCCATCTAATGCACCCATATCTGTTTATGCAACAAAGACCTGACATGACTTCATATTCCTAATTCAAAACACAACCTGTTATCCACAAGTCTGTTTAGCATAACGGGTTCACCACAGACTCCACTGGCAGCAGCTCTAATGAGCTTGTTCTGTTTAGGTTGTTAATTATATTCATCATCTAACAAACCACATTGCATGGCAGTGTTTTTTTTTTTGTTGTGTACCACTGTTCCATAGAATTGGTTGCTCTACAAAGCGGAGGTTACCATAACTCACACTTCTGTGCTTCACGTGTCGTTCAAGACGTATAGATCTTCTTTTCTAATCTCTGATTTCTCGTTTTCTGTTGCAGGACCTCCGGTAAGTACATCTCATCCAGGTAGTATCAAAATCAACTTACTGTACAGTAGAAGTTACTGCATGCAAAACTCTTACAGAACTTGCTTTGTCATTAAAACATTATCTGACATGTACACACACTGTAGTGTACATTATCCCTCACAGTGCATTGTACACTGCTGTTCAAGCTAAAGATAATCTTTTCTTCCATGGCAGTAAAACACACAGACACACAAACTGTCACAGACTCGCTCACACATGTGGAGACACAATAGACAGACCACCTATAGAGGAAGTGTGTGTGAGTGGTTGTGTGTGTCATGGTGGAGTTATCATCCTCTGTGGGACTATAACTTATGATGATGCTTTCTCTCTCACACACACATAGATAAAATACACTCAAACACACAGACATAAGGACATGTGTTAGAAACAACTGCTGTTGTTACCTACGTGGAAGAGTTATTTCTATCTTTATTTTTAATTTTTTGATTAAAATTATTTGGTCACATGTGACACAGATCAGACAGGAGAAGGTAGAAACACCCTGTGTCTGGCTGACACTTTAAAAACCCAGGGAAGGGTATTATTGAAGGAAACTGGATGTGCTGGTTTACACTGTGTATGAAACCGTGTATACTTTCTTTTTACCAAACACATCCAAAATCCTACCTGCAGCCCATGAAGGCAATGACAGAGTGTGGTAGTGCAGAGTCACCTGCTACTCTCCAGACTAGTAGTCTGTCAGTACAACTTGTCTGAGTCAAGTATATTGGCTGGAAACTGTCAAAAATAAAGTTTGCTTTCTAATTATTTTAATGCAGGTTGCTTTAAAAAAAAAAGGAAATTCAATCAGGTATCAGATAAGATGTGA
Organism: Monopterus albus; assembly: GCF_001952655.1. Taxonomy (NCBI): domain Eukaryota; kingdom Metazoa; phylum Chordata; class Actinopteri; order Synbranchiformes; family Synbranchidae; genus Monopterus; species Monopterus albus. The sequence goes on from NW_018128162.1 coordinate 718,254, forward strand.
AAAGCTCATTCATCCCAGCTCTAAACTCTTTAATATAAATGAACCATAACCCTGTAACATCGTTATCATTTCCCAGTGGAATAAAGTGTATAAAGTCACAACATGATGACCGTTGTGTGTAGACAGCATGTTGTGTGCAGCTGTATTCTGATGCTTCATGCTGTAATCTCTAACCTCGCCAGGGCAAGTCTGGACGGGATGGATACCCGGTAAATTTGATTTGTTATTTATCCTGTCACTCTTCAGTTCACCCAGTTGTGTGTCTGCTCTCCTTTCATTTGCTTTTCTATGGGTGTATTCTAACTTTTCCCACAGCTTTCTCAGGCATTTGTTTCTTTCTTTGTTGCTCTTTTTGAAGAAATTATCTGCATTCGAATTGTTGCCTGTTTCCTGCAATTTTCAGCACTTGCTCTTCATCAGTGATATATCCTGCCCTATGACTAGGACTCAAATTCAAAGGGAGTCATGTTTAAACACAAGCAGACATACTGTGGAGCTCTCAGAGTGGTAAGATGAGATGAACGTTTTTTATTTTTCATTGGCAGTTTGAAACATTACAACATACTGACTCACAGCAGAAAACAGTGACATAAAACAGCACCCACATACTATAAATGAGACAACATGAAGAGCATTGATCTTTCAGGGGCACTCTGTGAAGATATCATCAGTAAACACAGACCACAGGGGTTTAAACCATACCAATGAAAATGTGAAACATTCATCCACAAGGCACACATCATGCCCTTCAACTTTTCAATGAGGTTTAATAATGTTTGAATAGTATAACTGTGTACATCCATAACTACTGAATCCAAAACAGATTGCTGGTTCCCACAAATCTGAGACCCACTTCTGGTGGTATTCAGAGACAGAGTGGCCTCTAACGGCCAGTTAGACTTGTGACTCCTATACTCAGGAACTGAGATACAACAGCTCATGGCTCCGCTGCTGATTTGCGGTTTAGCCTTCATCAGGTTCTTTTCATCTAGTACAGACACGTGCTCATTATTCAAGAAGTCGAGCTGAAGGAGCAGCTGGATGTATGCATAGTGGTACACCGAGTGTGTTGCTGTTCTGTGAGACACCCTGTCCCACTATCGTGTGACCCCACCCTCTGGTTGCCATAGTGAGTGCAGTAGACGCCACGATGTTGCGTTCCACGATGTTTCAATGTTTGTATGAATGTATTTGTCTCATGGGGGGAATTTTGGGAAGTGCATTCCCCATGAGGCTCCGTCCCAGTCAGATCCCCAGTCTGCCTGGCACTGCGCAGCCCTCCTGACGGGAAATGCCTGCTGCTAATCACATACAGGTGGACGGAACGCACAGAGCAGTGTGTGTACACTTGTGTTTGTTTGTCTGTAACTTCATTCATCTTCGTCACTGTCTTTAGTAGAAATTCCAACAGTTTGCTACTTTATAATGTTGTTTTTGCTTAATCAAATGATTTAATGTATCAGCGTATCACCATCCCCACTCTAGTTCGGATAATGAAAGACAATATTACAGCCGGGGAAGCTGTGTTTTTAAGAGGCAACTACCTGTCATGGTGCGCATGTATGGGTATGATGTCTTGGGAAGCTGTGTGTGTGTGAAGTTCCAGTGAAACAGTAGATTAATTATGTTTGCAGTGAACACAGACAGCGCGTTATTTCATTTAGCAGCAGCAGAGATGATCAACTTTCAAACGAAGCTTAAAAAGGGGGGTTTCTTCCTGTTGGGTAGCAATGTTTGTGTGTCTGTGTGCAGATGTGTGTGAACTCCTTCCAGCCACCCATAGTTTATGTACATCTCTGTAACAAAGGCCAGAGCTGTGTAAGTGGTCGCAGGTCTTTGTGTTTATGCGAGTGTGAGATACGTTTTCACACACATGGACAGCTCACATGGAGACAGCATGAATCGGCACAGATGAATCTAAATCAGTTTCTGGAGAGCTTTTTGGTGCTTATTTTGTTGTTGCCAGTGAGAATTCTTTCCTTAGTTTTTCATTGTTAAACCAAACAACTAGATTGCTTTCCAGCTCTTCACTTTCCTGTGTTCTCATGCCTCCTCTCGCCATTATTATGTCTCTATGGCTTATATAGAGTTCACGTTCTTAACCCTCAAAAGGCATGGGTCTTAATTCAGTAATTGTACATATTAACACATTATTCAACAGTATGAGCGATGGGCAGTTGTCCTATATGCTGTGTGCATGTATGTCAGCATGTGAATGTACATGAGCTGCATTTTATTTGCTTGGTACACACATGTCTTCCAGACTTAAAGTTCATCAGACTAATACATGCAGCAGCTCACTTCCTTTGAAGCATCAATAATATGGTAAACAGTGTTAATGACATGCGGTTTGCATGTGTCTCAAGCATAACACTTTGATAGCTGACTGTGTGTTTGCGCGTGCTGATGTATGTTTTCTTTCCTCGTGTAACCCCTTTTACTTCTTCCGCTCATAAATCACAGGCAAGCGGTTTGAATTTCAGAAGAGAGGCTTCCCGCTGTCAAACAGTCAAAGTCACACAGATTGACAAAACAGTGCAGAGGGGCAAACAAACGCCTACACACACCAGTTGGCTCTCATTCATATGCACAGTCAACAGCGTGCCCAGTCACTGGCGTGTTTACATAAGAGTGCCAGTCTGTGACAGACAGTGGATCTCA
>NW_018128162.1:720994-758054 GCF_001952655.1 Monopterus albus
TTCCTGGTCTCTGAAAACAGATTAAAGCCAGAGAGTCACCCAACACAGAGCACTCTGGTATGCCTTTTGTGCTTTTGGGTCTGGATGCAGCCACTTTTTTTTTTCCCAAATAAGCAAATGTCATGTAGTCCTCATATAGACTTTTGTCACAGCAGCAGCATGAAAGCTAAAACAAAAGGAGGAACCAAGCAAGAAAAGAAAGAAAAGTAGAACGAGCAGATAGGAAAGGGTTCTCTCACCCTCTGCATATTCTTTAAGTTTGGCGTCACATAATTACGCTCATTGAACCTAACGTGTGCGACACATTGCCATGTCTGTTTCTAGCTGAAGTAGCTGCTCTGATGTGCAAACATCTACTTTTCATGTGCATCCTCACCAATTAAAACCTACTGGATAATCACCAGTCTGCACCACAGGTAAAGTAAAGACAGCCCTCGCCCTGTTTCATTGGTATTAAGAGACATGCACAGGCACTCTCAGGCTCATGGGTGTGTATCGGCATGCACTTATGTGGACAGAGAACTATGTCCACCAGCCTAAACTGTTTTCCAGAAACGTGTTTACAAGCCATCTAATTAGTGGGGATGCTAAGTTAATTTTTTTTTAATCTGCAGGACTAGAATAATGACTAGAAATGCACACAAAAGGCATTATTTCATTTTCCCCTGGATCCAACTGAGGTTTTGGTGGTAATAATAAATGTTGTCTCAGTATTTTTCTTCATTGTTCCTCTGCCTGATCCATTTGTGGTATGAGATGAAGAGATTTTAGCAGGGTCTCTCTCTTTTTTTTTAGTTTTTATATGAATTCCTGCTCTTTTCCTGCCTTACAGTCTGTCTTTTACTGCGGGTTTGTACCATGGAAGAGGTGCAATAAAACAATGCAGCTATAAAGAAAGAAAAGCACAGAACATATTGAGGGCAATGCATCAAAATTGGATCCCATATAGCTCCTGTGTTTCATGTGTTGTTATTCATATAGATCTTTTCAGCCCCACGTTCTCCTTTGCCTCTTCTGCTGATTTAGATTAATAGACTTTAAAGTATCTTGTTATCAGTCATAGAAGAACTTCCTGGATTGCTGTATTGTTAGTTTATCTATTGCTCTGGGTAGCTATACTTCACAAATTCTGGGTCCTAACTTATTCTATATTTGATACCAAATACATATACACACACATCTTCACAAAAGAAGGGACACACATGCAGTATTACCTACAGTTCACAGGTCATTATGGGGCTTGTTATCGGCCATAAATCTATGTTTTTTGCTCCAGTTCAGACTCGGCAGCAGCCAGTGACCTCACTGCGATCAGCTCACCTACTCATGCTGACGAGTCTTGAAGGAGCCGAGCCCCGATAAACACTCCCAGATGGAGAAATATCACCCAGCTCACACACACACACACACACACACACATAAGAGAATACCCTTACATAGATCTAGAGGCATGAACACAGATGGCAAGCAAAACGTACTGGGATGTTTGCAGGCTCAGTGAAACGCAGTGTACTGTATTTAATATTGATTAAACTACATCTTGTCTTGCACTATATGTGGAATCCATTGAAAGAGCTACCAAGCAGTACATCCTCACCCTCTGTCATGGTGAAGTTATTGCCCTCTGATTGGTCTCAGTCATTTGTTCCACCCAGTCTAAGCCACCTACTGCAGATTTCACAAGGAGCCCTTAATCAAAAACACATCAGCAGCCTCAAAGACGTTTCTCCATATTTTTATGAACCTTTTTTATACAGACTGACCACTTAGGTTTATGAGAGTTTATAGCCATGCGGCCCCATTACAAGACTAAACGAAGGGCAGTACATGACCACTATTAATGAGAGCAGCTCTATATATCACCTCCTCCCTTCTTTTTCTCCCCTTTCATTCTTCCTTATGGGCTTACTAGCCATTCATCACACCAGGCAGCAATGACACTGTGGTAGGTTTTCACTAGGACCTCAGGCCAGATGGTACCCATGGGGCTGGCGAAGCAGGGAGACGAAGAGAAAAGCCATACTTATGTAAGCCATCCAAGGCCAGAGTTGATGACCGTTAACGATAGTTTCCAGTCTGCAGAACCACCAGCACTGTGAAGGGTTGAGCGACCCACAACTCAAGGGACCCTGTGAAAACTGTTAGCTTAACATGGAGTGCGGTCATTAGAGAGGAAGTCAACATTAATCTTTACTATATACATCACATGTAAGTGTTTGTGGAAAGTCTGATCCAAGAGCCAGCTTTTACTTTATGTTTAGCGAGGATCTAAAGGTTCGTGCCTTTGAACTGAGAGTTGCTTTTCAGAAGAGGTTCACTGACTTACTCGGCTGTTTTTACTGAGCTAAACAAAGTGGACAACTTCAACTGCTGTTTCAGCACTTTGGTGAGTTTAGATGGGGACTTCATACTTAACTGCCTGTTGGATTATTTCATCACCACAAAAATACACGCACAAGAGAGAGAGTTTATGTGGCAGATTAATATCACCGGACTAAATCCACCCATGGTCAGTCGTTTTACGCCACAAAGACCTGGAAACATCTAAATATCTGAGTCTTACGTGTGCACCCAAACACACACACATTAACAGTGAAATGGGGCAGGATATACATAAAACTGCTTTCTTCATTTTTCTACTCTGTATACTAAACTTTCCATTTACTGCAGCTGTTTCTTCTCTGTTATTTACAAGCAAGCATTTTACTCTCCTCACTTGATATCTTTCCAAATCCACTGAACTGTTTCCTAAGCTAAAATCATTCACATTGTTTCCTGACTACAAGGCTCAAACATTATGAAATACTAAGAGCCAACAGACAGTTTACGATGTTTTAAAGGGGGAAGATTTAAAACAAATAGTCTCTTCACAGTGTCTTAATCATATTCTTTATTCACAGCAGCCTTGCAGAAGATGTCAGTTTTACTGTACATGTCTGGAGTTATTTGCCTTCTTGCTTAGAGTTAACTGATCCAGCTAAGCCAGAAACAGACACAACAGGGAGACCATTTTGTTTGTTTTATAGGTAATAAAAATCCTTAATATTGATGCTCTGCCTTAATGTTAAAAGTCTAGAAACACTCCAAGAGCATATCAGTCAACATAGAAGCTCCACCAAGAGGCTTTATGTAACTAGTCCTGTTGCAAGATGTTTCAGTGAAATCTATCATTGCATTTAAATACATTTTTATAGATAGAGGTGATTAAGTCCAGTCAGAGAAGAGCTAATGTCAGTTTTCTCAGGTAAATGAGAAACATTTTGGCTTATTTATCTCAAAGGTTTATTTCCAGGTGGCCTGAATAAATGGAAGAGTTATGTATTTGATGAGTTTGAGAGAGAGAAAGAGAGAGAGTCTTTGCTAGAGAATGGTATCAATCTCCATATTTATCTGCTGAAAACAAAGTGTATTTCCAACAGCATGTTGATTTGTCTTTGTGTTTCCTTTCAACAGGGCCCACTTGGCTTGGATGGCAAGCCAGTGAGTATACATGAAATTAAATTTGTAAAATATACTTTAAGTGCCTGACTTGAGTTTATTTCACATTTTCTGTTTTTTGTTTCCTCTTTCATATCAGGGTTTACCAGGTCCCAAGGGAAGCCAGGTATTACACGCCTATTGTCTTGTTTTGGTTTTCCAGTAACACGTATCAGTTACACTAAAACAGGTCATGGTTAAAGGTTTTCTAACTGTGAATCCAGGTGGGTATTTGGCCTGTAAGGCAGGTGATGGTTTGCTATTCTTCATCATGTTTACGGTTTCTAAGGGAACTCTGCAAGTGAGTAAAAATCTCAGGGTGGCCATCTTGTTTCCTGTTCCACATCTTTAGTCATCCTAGGGCTCAAGTGAATTGGGTGCTGAAATCCCCTATACAGAGCGTCATCTATTGCCCTTCTGTTGAAACCCAGCCATACTCCCAGACACACCCAGGTGTAGCATGGAAACAGGAGAAGCGGAGCAAATGGGTTTCACACCAGTGAGACTAGAGTTTATAACTTTCAGACACTCTTTAAAAAGTCATAACAGTACCCATGACCCCCTCCTTCATCCATTCTCCCTGGTCGCTGTGCCTGGTGAGCAAACAACTAGTTATTTGCTGAAACATAAACACCTCAGCATAATGAAAACAGTGTCCCTAGCTCCTCTCTGAATGCCATTAACCTGTTGTTTCCTGCTAAAGGAGACCTCACGCTGCGTCTGTCCTTTAAGAGAGCTCTCCTCATTACAGAGAGCTTGCAGTAAAACCACAGCAGGTGTGACACAGACCTCATGAGCAGACTAGGTACTCGAGGGATGTAGGATACGTTTCCCATAAACTAAGAACACAAGAGAAGCACAAGTTTACAAAGGAACGTGAACTAAAGTAGAAGAAAACTAAGTGAAATGGGCCATTTAAGACTGGGACGTCCTGGAGTTTTAAACTGTGGTAGCCAGTCACTGACCGACATTTCATGTTGTTCCCACAACACTTGTTGATGAGTAGAAATTAATTTTATTGGTCAAAGGATGCGACCATGTGCGTGACAGTACCTGACACTGAGACTGTCTCCAGCAGGCTAAAAGTGCATTTTCATTATAAGGCTAATAGGTTAATGAAAACAACTTGATGATGCAGTGTCGTAGATTCAATATCATGATGAAGTCTGTTTAAAAATGTATACATTTCTCTGAAAATAAAATTATTGCTGGCCCATTTTACCCATAACATAGTCTGGAAAATAGGCAGCATGTTAAAATGGGCCACAATAAAAACCTGCAATAAACAAATATTTTAGCAAAAGTCTTTTAAGGATCAATGTACTTTTTCATTATTCCATGTCAGGACGGTCATTCTTTATGTTTTCTATGCTTTGATTTAAAAATACATTTTATTTTCTCCTTATTTCAATAAGGAGAAAACAAATGGAAATGAATAACAAAATATATTGAATTGAACAACACAGACTTTTGGATATTAGACTCCTGCGATGTGAACCATTTTCATTGGGCATAGACTCACATGAAGATAGGAGATAGGCTGATCCCCCAGAGTCTAGAACAAACAGTCAACCAGGCAAGAATAGAACACTATTGATTTGTACTCGCAAGAAATATGTTTTTGTCACTGACATATTTCTATGCAAGCATCTATTTGTGTGACTATTTGATATTCTGTGTAAAAGTAACAGTTTGAAATCACTATGGTGAGTGTTATGAAGGATGAGCATAGAATGGAAGGTAGCTGAAAAGCTCTGGAAACCTTCCAGTAAGTAACCATTCAAAGTGGACAATTTTTATGTGCAGAGTAAAAATGTTTTGCATTATATGATAACTGAAATGTTCTGAACTTCTATAAGTTCACATTCTTGCCAAAAAATACTACAACAGAACATAAACCTGATGTCTAGCTTTAGTTTTTAACATCTACATTTGTTTTAAGTAGCTCTAAGGGTTATAAAAATCATCGCAGACTCTGGCAGTATGACATGTACAGTATTATATGTAGTACATCAGCTTTTCACTAAAGATTTAGGATGTTTGCACTGAATCATCAAATGGAAAATGTTCAGATACTTTGTGCATCAGGAGATTCTCTAAAGCTCAGCCTGATATTTAGTATCTTTAGAAACGTCTGAACCTCAAAGAGAGTTTGAAGAATAGTTCTGTGTGTTTGAACAATATTTGACTGTACAGCATCTGTTTGTGTTGGCTGTAGAATTAGATGCTAACTTGAAAAGGAGGTACAAACTAAGAAGTGGTGCGGGAGATAAGCTGCTGCCTGTCATCACGTGGCCAGTCACATTAGCAAACAGCTTATCCCCTCCACTGAACAAGCTCTTCAGCATTGTACTTCTGAACAGAATTAGAGCTTCAGTCAAAGCATTTGCCAGAAATAGAAGATGTGAGGAAAGTTGGAACGAATTACAGAGGGAGACTTCAAGGCAGATAGCATGGCAGATTTAGAGACAGTGGAACTGAGTAAAAGCAGGAAGAGGGAACGGGTGTGTAATGTACAGAGTGAGTGAAAGAATAGACAGTTTTGGAGAATGGAGACGTAAAGAAGCTTACAATAAAGTACAGCTGGGTTGAAAGAGGTCAAATCTGCCCACTGCTGTGGCTGAGATTAGATATGGTTGGTGATAAGTTCCCATTTGGTCTTCTCTGTGTGTCTCTGTCATAGTCGCAGAGGGCCATCTGTCAGTTTGTGGCTTGTGGTGCCACCGCATTTGGTGTCCTCGTGCCACTCGTCAGCAGCGGACAGACTGAGACAGGCAGACACAGAGATGGACGAATGGCACCACACAGCCAGACTAGCGGGGATTAGCTCAGATGTGGGCCTGGTGCTCATAAGACTGTCCAACACAAAGCATGAGTCTGTGGCAGTGCTTGATATACTGTATGGTATATGTGAGCGCACAGGCTTGTTTTGATACTCTAAAACATATTAGGTGTTCCCATCTGAGACAATGACTGGTAGAGATACAAAGAAGCAATAAAACAGTTTTCACCTCACAAAGTGAAATCTTAAAATGCATTCCCGCTGCCAGCTCATGTCATGTGGTCTTCTTATTGTGAAATATGCTCAGACATATGTGAGGGGGCCATCTCAATATCACCACTGCATTAAGTGATATTACTGCCTTGTCTTGCTGTTTACTCCCTGTTGGAGGTCAGCTGAAGATGTTTTGTGTTATGCTGTATTTTGCTCATGTGATAACTGATTTATCTTGATCGACTCCAATTATCTCCCCCCTCTTACAGGGACCAGCTGGACCCAAGGGAGAAAAGGTATGCTACAAACTGAATTTTAGCAGCACTTCATATAGATGTACTGTATTTCTCACACTCATTTAAAGAGAGACATCTTCAGAAGAACACCAGCGCAAGCTCACATGCACACCCAATCTCACAGTTGTTCCCTCCATCACCCTGCCACATTCATGTCACTGTGCATCTACCAAACAAGCTATAGAGCATCCTACATGTAGTTATGTAGGAGCTCATACGTGTCCACACATTTTCATGTCAAGGCATTGAACAAGCTTGAAGGCCGTCTGCAGATGTTTTCCCACTGTGTGAACTTCTGCCCAGCACAAGATGTTAGCAAATGTAAAGGCTGCAGGAGGAGGCAGAGCTGGCTCGTCCTTTGTGTGTGCACTGTGTGTGTACATTTCTGAACTCAAGCAAAAATTGATAAGCATAAGCACAAAAACAATGCAGCTGCAGTAAACAGCATCTGTCAGAGCAGGATTCGGACTGATGAGCAGGCATTGTGAATGACAGATGATGCTGAGGTTTGGAAAATGGGCTGCCCTTTATGTAATCACGCTAGTAGCTTTGCGATGAGGACATGACCTCCAGATACTCATCAGAGAAGCAACAGTATTTAGCGCATGCACTCCTGCTTTCGCCTAACTGATTGCATACTCTCCAGTGATTTGTATAGTAAATGTCGACATCCTGAGCTGGCTCATGGACAGATGACCTTCAAGTCGTTTCCTTCCTGTACACAAGTATTCATTTTTCAGTCTGTCTGTCACAGCTGCTCTACAGCATCCTATTGCATGACTGGTCCTGCATGCATGTATAGTGCTAATAACTGCTGACAATTGTCATTTTCCTGTTGTTCTCCCAGGGTGACCAAGGAGACATTGGGCCAAGGGTAAGTTAAGTTTTCTGACTTTGCCTGAGATGGTTAAATGAGATGCAGTTATCTCTTCACTACAACTGACCTGACTGAAAAAATATAGTTTTTCTTTAACTGCATTTTGTTCCCAAACAATTTAAAAATGAGCTTCCATTTAAGTCTTTCTTCCAGTTTTTGCCCTCTCTTTTTTGTTTTGTCTCTCAGCCACCTTTTTTTTCTAATTTTCAAGAGGTCAAGCTAAAGGATGCAAAGTTAAAACAACAGGTTCACCAAAAAATGACCAAAAGTCCAACAAAAGTCAAAAGTTGTGCATAACAAAAGCAAACTTTTTCACTTTTTTGAAAAGAGGTAAATGAGAAGATCATTATCACTTTCATGTCTGCCTGGTTAATATGAGGCTACTGTATAGTCAGCAGCAATTAACTTGTCCAAAGGTAACACTTACTGCACCTGAGATAGTCCAGCACAAAACCTCCTCATAAAACCACAGCTTGGCTTTAATGCAGCTAAAAAAACATATAAAGCATTAATCATTAAGCTTTGTAGGTGCTGGATATTTAGACCGAGCCAGCCTAACTGTCTCCCTCTGCTTCCATTCTTTACACTAATCTAACCAACTGTTGTCTGTAGCTTCTTACTGAATTCACAGACCTGAGAGTGTTATCAATCTTTTCACTAAACTCACTTCAAAAAAAACTTTCACAGAGAAAGAGAGAGAGTCACAGAGAACCTGCACAAGTTAATGACATGCACAAATAAAACTAGACATAGGACTTTACAAATGACCTGAATTGAAATGTATCTTAGGACTACTGGGGAAAAATGCCCGAGGTTCAAACCCAGACCAGACAGAGCAATAAAACATCATAGAAAGTTTAGAATATCTCAAAACTATTTGTCATTTCCTTGTTGTTGAATAATATGGACCTGCAGGGACACAAATTAGTGGGGGGAAAAAAAGATCTCTAGTTTTGGTACGTGCACATTCAACATTCAACACTTGAGAAAAGTATTTAAATGATTTGAAAAAAAGCGCAGCTTTCCTAGCAACTGCACCAACAACACAGTCTGTGATGAGGTTTGAGTTACCCACATCCCCAAAGCCAGAGATGAGAAACGATGACATTAAAGAGCAATGGAAATACTTAAAACTCACCATCAAAACCCAATGGCTGGAGCCGTGCACCACAGCTGCCATCTCATCTCTACCAAACTATGATTTTTTTAATATTATGAGGCAACCTCGCTCTGCATCTGGTCCATGTTCTCAGTGTTGTCTTTTCATTTGATATTGTTCCACCCACCATGAGATCTATGTAATTATCTACAACTTCATTCACTGTGGTTGGAACATAAGCCCCCTGTGCTTTACATGGTAAGCAGCATGGATTCTCTGAAGAAGTTTAGCACCCCATGAAATCTGAAGGCTTCTTAGTTATTTTAAATTCAAAGTATCATTCTTCATCACATGGAAATAAAAGTGGGAATAAAATGCAAAGCAGGAAAAATGCAGAAGAATTCAAACTGTAGAAATTCCCATGCACACAGTGACCGTCTAGATAATGGTCTTCATGTACATAACGGTACCATAACTGTCTATATCAGACAAAAGATGTTACCTAATAGTTTTTATATTGGCTGTGGTCCATCTTATAAGGTCCAAGACTCTGACTGTGAAACACTTTCAGAACAGTAAAACACAAAATATTTAAAAAAAAAAATCTACAGATGTTCCTTTTGACAGACATAAGCCATTTTGTCTTCATTAACATTCTTTAGCAACTGCCCAACAAAAGAAATGATTTAGAATAATACCTGAAAATGGATGTTCACTTATAACTCTTCTGAAAGTTGGAGCCTGACGGTATTGGCATATAAGCATATTGGCGTGAAACTGAGGGGTAATTGTTTTATAGCAGAGTATAAATTTGACGTGGTTACTCAGCAGAACAGTATTTATGGTATGCTTCAGAAACTTTACAGGCATGCCTGAGTCCTATAAACCCATTTGATTTCCCTGTATCGCCTCACCTGTCCTTCTGTTTCTATATTGAACACAAAAAAAAGAGATGCTTGAAAGACAGACTGAACATAAACATGTCATTAGAACGAATATTACGTGTTATCCTATGGCACAGCATTTTGTTGAACATCACTCATGTAGTGATAGTCTATCGAGGCCTGAAGGAATAGAAGCTATTGAACCAACCATCTGAAAGGGTGATCGTCTAAACAAAGAGAAACCTTTTGGATTTTTAAATCTGATATGCTTCTCCTCTGTTGAAGATCTGGTGAGGTCGAAATGGGTCGGCTTTTTTTTTTTTCTTCAGGTGCCCGATTAAATAAAGGCTTTCAAACATATTCCATGCTCTACCTAAGAGTGTCTGAAGTAATTTTTCTCATTTTTGTCACGGTTCAACTTCAAAAGCATCTTAAGGCCTTCTGGATTTGTTGGACGTTTTGGATTGTGAGCACGAGGCCCTTTCTCCTTTTAAATCTTTTTGGGATTCTGCCGTACATAGTTCCTCCAAGTGGTAAATATTACACTTGGAAGAGGTTTCTAAGAGCTTTGATATCCTTGGATAAGGCTGCAGCCCAAAAACCTCTGAGTATCACTTAGAAACTCAGGCTTGGTTCAAAACAAACCGTACAGCTCCTAAAACTACTGTAGCTGTGAATGAGGTTTGACTCAGGGGTACATTTTTATAGATACGGCGCAATATATTAGCAAATGAAAAACTGTTTCTGAATGTTTAAAATGAAACTTTAACAGCCTTGAATCAAAGCTCTAAAGGGTCACTGAGGCTGAGCAGACAAAGGCTGGTGGGAGGTTGGAGGTATCATCCCAGCTCATAAGCTCAGTTATTACCTTTCCCTGATTTCAACATGAACGCTGTTTCACCTCTGGAAGATAATAGAATATATGTAAAAACAGGAAGTGGCCATGAATCTTTGTTAACCTGTGGCTTCCTTTCAGTCTATCATCTTCAGTGCCTTTGTCAGGCTGAATCTGGTCCCAGGATGACTACAAACACAGGAAAATGGGCGTCTTAAAACACAATCAGATGTTATAGAACCACCAGAATTATGTGACAATGGGTCATGTGTCATGCACTGTTTATAAAGCAACTTTTTTAAAGGAATGAAGCTGGTAGCCACTGTTCCCAGCCCCCATACTGTCAAATCCATACAGAGGAAGACTGTCAGTGCATGCTTAGGTTCGTCTGGCGGCTAATGGAAGCTTCACTTGCAGTCAAAACCTTCCTTTGCCTCCCCTGGAGCAGCTACATAAAGGCCATGCTTACATGGGACACTGAGGTTGAATGGTGGTTTGTCTTAGTATCAACCTAAGGTCTGATGAGAACAAGGTAAAGGGGAAACCCAATGTGAAACAGCCTATTCTCTGATGAGATGTTTAGGGACCATATACTGTATGTGGTCTCCATGATAGGAACAGAGTGAATGCATGAACGTGACAGTGGGGAGAGAAGAGCATAGGCAAAGAGAGGAGGATGAGGAGGGGTCTGCGGTGTTGGGAAAACCTCCGCTATCCAGCACTCACCACAGCCTGGTAACAGAAACATCATGACCAGACTAGCATCTCTCCTTCTTTCTCTCCCTACTGTCCCCCTGCTGTTTTCTGTCCCTGCTCACTTAGATCTTCTCTACATCCCATCACTCCATCCTGACCTCCCTTCCATGCATTTTTGGAAGGAGCTCAGCTGCACAGTGCTCTGAGCTCTTTGGCGGCAGACAAAATGCTTCTTTCAGCTTGACAGACAATCATCACAGTTGGCTGGAAAGCACTACAAGCCACTTCTGTTTGGTTTGGTCGCAAAGGGAAGGATGGGAGGACATGAAATGGAACACAACACACAATTATATGCACGTTTGAATGTGAAATGATATATTATTGAAGGGCAAAGGGGACAATTGCTGGATCTCGCTTTAGGTTTTATGAAATATCTTTTTCTTCTATACATTAAATCTACAGAGTATGTCAGTGTCCTTTTCAACTATATTGGTATACTAAGTTGCTCACCTTCCTATTTGTTGCTCCTGTGTCCAGGGTCCTCCTAACTACAGCACATATGCAGGTCTGCACAGTAATCAGATTCTCACCGTCAAGGTTTGTCCCTTCCAGCTAATTTATCCATGGTCCTCCCAGCAGCCACCGCTGTCTGTCAGGCTGCTGTTCTGTCACTATCCCTGCAGACAGAGGAGCAAAATGCTCTTCTTAAACTTTCTCTTTTGGCTTACAGCTGCTGAACTCAGCGTTTTGTTTTCTGCAGAACTTGTTTCCGCCCTTGTAGAATTGGCAGTGGATTTCTGACTTTCTTACTTATGTCTTTCATCCTCTCTGTCTCATTTTAGTCCACTCCATGTCCTTCCTTCTCTTTTTCGTTATTCCCTTTCCCTCCTCTCTGTCTTTCTCTCTTGCATCTCAGATGGTCTTTCCCCGATATAACCATGGCTTTCTCTCTGGAGAGCAGTCCAACAGCTTTCAGCAGAGACTCATTATGAAGGTAGAGCACAGCTAAGGCATGTGTGCACCTTTAACAGTTTAACTAATCTTTTCTTATTCAGATTTCCTCAGCCATGCATCTCCCTTCTTTCTCACCTTTTCACTTTTCTCCACTTGGATTTCATGATTGAAGATTTTTTTTCTTCATAATGTTCCTGTGCATACTGGTTTGTTTAATTTTAATAGCATGACTGATCAGGTGAAATTGTCTGTATAAAGGTTCTACAGCAACCAGGCAATTAGGAAAACATCTTCAAGGATGAACAACGCACATTTTGGAATGACTCAAGAAAAATGTGCTTCTTTTTAAAAAGGGAATAGTAGAACTTTGTTGTTGACAGTTAAGGTCAAGGATGAGCTTAATAGAAATGTAATAATGCAAGAAAGTTATGTTGTCGTCTGCTGTGGTGGTATCATTTTGTTATGCATGGGCTTGTTGTTCCAACAAAGCAAACTATAATGTGTCATTTGTCTGTGGAGATGTGAGGGTGCAGGGCATTAATGTTTTCTGTTTGGCATAAACATGAGGGTGGAAGTCTTCACAAAAAACATACTGCATCTCTTATAGATCTAAATTGAGTTTTGAAAGGTCTTTTAATATGAGGTGACATTTGCTGTTGTTTGATAAAGCATAGAGAGAAAAGAAACTCCTCATTTGAAACAATAGATTGTTGCAGTAAGGTCTATGGTTCGTTCTATGGATTGTATTTAAAATGTTTCTTATATTAATTGTGGATCAAATGTATTTATGCAATCATAGTGATGAACCCATAGAAAATTACCACCTGACTCAGTGGTTCCTTCGGTTCTGTGGAGCATTTTAACATTTCAGCTCATGGCTTTGGTTTGAATGCTAACATTGCTTTGTATGTGCTGCAGACAACTGTTTGTTTACCATGTCCAACTTAAAAAAATTATACATCAGTTTTGTGTTCACAATTTGCTTCTGCAGCATCCGAGTAGTCACATAAGCATTAATCCTTGTTCAAGAAATATATTCTGAATATTTGCTATGTCACATGTTTGAATTCTGTCATATTGCAAGATAGCACATCCTGGTATTTCATCCCCTCATTCTTCTGTCTGTTTGTTTTTTAATCAGGGTGACCAGGGTCAGACTGGACCCGCTGGTCCCCCAGGTCCTCCAGGTCCCCCCGGTCCCCGAGGCCCCCCTGGGAACACGGGAAAGGACGGGCCTCGTGGCCCTGCTGGAGAACCAGTAAGAACTTCTGTACACTCCAATATACACCAGCTATATAAAACAAGGCAATGTAACACAACTATATACACCCACACATTCCTCTTAGTTGCTGTTATTCTCCTCCTCCAACAATCACTCCATTTTATACACCCTTAAACTAAGGTTACACCACAAAGAATGTGGTCATTTAAAACACCTGAGTCATCGGGAGGTGTTACTCTAATTGTGTCAACCTGGTAAGGTTCAGTTGCAGGGTGTGACAAATTGCAAATTGAGTTTCTGTGCTCTGAGTGTGCATTTCTATGCATCATGCATACCGGGGAGGTCTACACAGAATATTGCACTCGACCCATATTCCCATTTTTGCTGTGGCTTACCTAAAAACTCCCAGAATAGCAACTCTACTCCTGGCCTCATCTGTTTTGTGTAAGACAGCAGCCACAGACTTCTCCAGCACACCCTCATTCTCCCACCCTCCGACCACGGCTGTGTCGATGTGCACCCCTGAACCAGATATGGCACTGCGGCGAGTTCATGGGCAGTTTGCCACCTTCACCAAACAATAGTCGTCCTCGTTGCCGGAGGCAGTTTATGTTTCTCAAAATTAACTTTGTGTTTCCCAGAGTTTAGTTCATAAGCTGCAGCTTAAACCTGTGGTTATAAGATGGAAGTGGAAGAGAGAGAAGGTGGCAGAGAGGATCATTTTTGTTTATCCAAGTGTAGGAGTTAATGCTCTGTTACTTTTTACTGGCACAGGACAGTAAAGGGATTCAAGTGAAAAATGGCGGTTTTCGTGTGGGTGAATCTAAAATTTATGCAGGCCTAACAAATAAAAAGAAAACCAACACAGCTCAGAAAATGAGCAGACAGGTTAAGAAACTTGGACCTATAACACAGTGTATTTCAAATGTACTCTCCAAGCTGATTAAGGGCATTGCACAACCCAAAACAGCAAAACAAAGCCAAGGGACTCTAAGAACTGCTCCATGTTGTGGGCAGATGTCTGAGTGTAGGAAACACTGAGCAGGAGAAAGTGAGCCTGCCTGCATGGGTGTCCTCAGAACCTTGTTTATATCTGTGAAGTGGAGAGAAGTAAAGGAACGACAGTTCAAACTAAGCTGAATTGCTCCTCATCTGTGCCTTTCTGCACTCAGGATAAATGAACTTCTAAAAATGAAATACAACAGTAATTTGTTTCCCATTGCTGTGGGGGGAAATCAAAAGACGAGGGGCGAGAAAAGATTTTGAAAGACATCTTCAGGATGGAAATAAACGAGGACCACATAGCAGTGGAGGAGATCAGGATGACAGTTTGTATGTGCTGTCAGAGAGCAAGAGGAAGAAACCCAGCTGGGAAACATCCAAGTAGCTTCTGCACATTATTGTAAAATATGAGGACAGAGCGGAAGGCTAATAACCTCCAGCTTATGTCATGCATTTATTACAGTACAGCACTGAATGATCAAGTAAACAACTACTTGAGAGCAGTGTGTCTGTGTGAGAGATCAGTGAAAAGAGAAGAGATGGAGCACTCTTGTGCAAGATCCCACTAAGCTGTCTCTGCTGTGGATGACTTCATAGCAGATGTGTAGCTGCTCCCGGCACACTTCCACCTGACCTTCACAAACAGCCAGGTCTGTTTACCTAAATAAACCAAATCAATGAGGGACAGATGCCAGAAAGTGTAATAATGTCTGTGTTTGTCTTCAGTGGAGCTGAGGCTTAACACTCATCATACACAGAAACCAGGCCAGAGCTTCATAGTTAGCCCTAGGCAACTGTTTAAAGAAAAAAAAAAGGTTAATCGATACAGATGAGTTATTAATTAAATAAATAAAACTATTGTTGGGCTATTAAAGAGCCATGGTAAATTACCCAAGTCTGTGGAAGTGTATTGTACTGTCAAAACGTGCCAATCAAACGTCACTCATCATTGTTCGACTACGAGATCTGGTGGCATATGATTCATATCATTTTCACACCCATCAAAGCATTCAGTGATTGTTTGTGTTTGTTATTTTTGCTCCACTCATTTTTCCAGGTTGTTTCTTCAATCCCCTAGTTTCTCTAAGTTCTCCAGCTATGAATGAGTCCATGGACTGGTCATACCTTGTTGAATACTGACATCTGGTGGGCAAAGTAGCTTAACTCTTACCTGCATTTGAGATCGTTAACTAAGTTTCTCCTCTGTCCTCAGGGTTTTTCAGGTCGGGACGGTGTTGAGGTGAGTGTAGCTCAGATATAAATTTTGAGGATTTTATTGCTCAAGCAGTTTGATTTTTGTTCAGTATTATTATAAGTCTGTGGTGATGATTTGTCTTTCTCTGGTTAATTACGGTAACCGTGATGGTATTTCTGCCTCAGGGGCCACAGGGATTGCCTGGGAAGCCGGTAAGATTGCTTGTGGATAATCAGTCTTGATTCAGCTAAATTGTCTTAAATATTTTTGACTTTCTTGCCAAACTCTACTGTTTACCAGAAAAATAACACGAGGCCAAAAGTTTGTACTTATGACATTTATAAACTAACAGGGAGAAGATGGTGAACCTGGCTATCCAGGTCCACAGGGACCTCCAGGGGCAAAGGTAGGCTGATGAGTCCACAGGGACCTCCAGGGGCAAAGGTACCGATAAGTTTTACTCATCAGTAATCATGTCTCAGACACAGGTTCTTTTATATGAAAGTCTCTTGCATGTATTGACCATGAATGTTTGTGTATTGACAAAGGGCGAGCCAGGTATGGGAGAAAAGGGAGAGCGAGGCATGGATGGACTCCCAGGATTAAAGGTGAGATACATCTGTCTGACATCAAACAATACATACATCAGTAATGACCTTTTCTTAGTCAAAACATGTGGAAGAGGATTAGGGCCACTGTAAAAAAAACATTTTTTTGAGTTTTGACTTTAAACTCTGAATTCTGATTTTAGAGCTAACTTTTACAAAGGTCAGAATTCTGAAAAAAAAACAACTCAGATTTGTTACAATGACCATACAAACATACAAACACATTACATTTATGATACATAACAGTGTTAAATATCCAATGTCTAAAAGAGGTTTGCCTTAAAATTGCATATGTGCATCACCCAGGGTGACAAAGGGGCATCAGGAGAGCAAGGACCACAGGGATCCATGGTATGTGCATTATTCAGAGGGTTAGCCCTCTATAACCAATCGGTTATTGTATTGACCACTTGTGTTATCTTTAGTTGTTCATTTATATTGCATTCATCTTCTCTGTCTCCACCTCAGGGTTATCCTGGTGAAAAAGGTGCCCCAGGCTCATCGGACATCATTGACTTTAATGGGAAGCTTCTGGATGCTTTCCAGGTGAGTAATATTAAAGTGATAAGGTTTATGGTTGTATCATATATTCCATTAGGCATTTGTTTCTGAATCTCAAGTTAGGAATCAGGGACAACCTAAACCCCAAATGTGGCTGTGTAGAGAGAAACATGACTGGACTTTTTCTTTTCAAGACCACAAATTGAACATGTCGCCATTTCTTCTTGACAGGCCATCAACACCATCAGTGTTTCGGTAATCTACTGTTGCTTCTGCATGGTTTTGGTGGTGCGATCTGTAACTAACACATGTAGTGATGCATAGAGTCACCCAGAGCTGCATACGTATGCAACTCATGTAAACCTGCTCCTTATCCCACCTGTGTCAACCAGTGGATATGTGTGTTTTTGTAGACTCCTTCTATCCAGAGCTACAGACTTCAAATGTATTGAATGTCTCTCTAGAGGCCACATCTAAAGAGTATTACTGAATTTACCTGGTCTAGTAGTATCTTAGGTTCTCCACGAGGAGCTCCTCATAGTCACCACAGTCTCAGTTTCCCATCAGTCTCTTCAGATACATGATTCTACCATGTATCGTGCTACATGCTAATAACAGATGTCTATCTCCTCAGAGGAGTGCATTTGATTAAAATCCACTTTGAACCCCATCCCGTCAGACCTGATCTGAAATGGGCTCCTGCATGCAACGCATTAGACAGCAGCGTGAGATAGTTACAAAGGAGTCAGTGAAAACACGACCCTTAGATCTTATCAGAAGCCTCTCGCCAACGTGGATCAGCTGATACCATATCGCTGCGCGAGAGTTATATCCTTGAAGCAAGGATTGCTCACTGGCCACCCAGCTTGTGTTATGATCTGTTCACTTGTTTGTATGAAAGGCTTTATTGGTTTCATCTGTGGTGAAAGTTTAAGGGGTGATAAATGTGGTTTAGAACCATGTTGAAATGGATTGTTTGTTACTATCATTCCACACTATCATTCATTTTCTGGCTTTTTGTATAATTATTTGCATGAGTAGCCTTCACTTTTTAATGATAGAATATCTCATATCAAATAATAAACATTCAAACATACTAAACATCCTGTTGGTTTCCATGGTTTTAATGGAGGACAAATAAGAGGTTGGAAAGAATCAGCATGTACACCTCTGCAAGGCAACATGCTTTCCTTTTTATTACTTCAAGATGGTAGAGGACTTCAGAGGGAGAAGTAACAAGTGTAACACAGTAGAGATCAGGAACGTGATTGAAGGGACCTGTCAGTCATCGGACAGCACAGGAGACAGCATGGCATGAATATTGCATGCATGCACTTCCATCGTTGTTACATAAAGTCACATTAGTGGTTTTTTTTTTGTCCAACTCATCCTGCATGAGTGCAATCAAGAAAATGAAAAATGAGGCCAGGCTTTTGTGTAACACAAACTATTTTACAGTCTGTTAGATTGAAAATTGCTTCAAGCTGGTTGTGATCTGCAAACAGAGTGAACAAAAAAGTAATCTGCTTTGTTTGCTGTCAGGGCAGCACTGTGAAATCCATCGGCCTTGTTTTGTGTTGGTTCAGGTCTTATGGTGTAATTTCCCAGCTTTTATATCACTGTGAAAAACTATTTAGTCACCTGACTATGACCTGAAAGCGGCCGCTCATAGTGATGAGCCCACAGAAACTTATCACCCAATCTGATGCCCCCTCCGTTCTCTGAAGCTTTATACTCTAACTGCTTTCAGGTCTTTGTTTTCCAACACACAACTCAACTGGCAACCGGCGCACACAGCTAGTGACGAGCTGGTGGACATACTGTAGTTGGAATGATTAATAGCAAAAGAGCCAAATATCTTTTCAGTAAATTGTTGCAGAGCCAAACTGAACTAAATGAAGAGATGCTTTGTTTTGTGAATTGTTGTTCGGTTTAAAATTAGCTGCAGTATAAAGTTTATCTGTATATATGTCAATTTCTGTCTTTCTCCAGGGCCCACCAGGCCCACCTGGACCCCCAGGCCGTCCAGGGGAAAAGGTAAGGCAGTCTGAGCTCTCCTGTCATGTTACCAATGTACTAGTAGTGCAAACCACAGTCATATTCATCTAGGGACTAAATCTTTCCACTTTTCGTCTACTTCCAGGGTGAGCTGGGTTTACCTGGGCCAGCAGGAGTTGACGGGGAGCAGGTATGAGACAGTGTCTTAATATGCTGATTAAATGTATTGTATGATTATTTACTCTTTTTTTTTAAACAGATATGTTTGTCTGAGAACATACTTTTTTCACTACTTGTCGTTATGCCAAATATGAGATTCATTCTTGGTTCATCACCTCCAGGGAACTAAAGGTGATACGGGTGACGTAGGACCCCCTGGTGAAAGAGGGGAGAAGGGAGAGATGGGACTCTCTGGGCCTGCTGTGAGTAGTGACAGCAAACATGTTTCTGTGATACACATGCATGCAAAGTACAAACAACTGAAAGTTCATCTTTCTCCTTTTGGGCCAGGGTATCGATGGACAGAAAGGAGAAAAAGGCGACTGCAGGCTGGATGACAACCTGGTCAGTTCATCACATGACCTCGACGGTCACTCAGACATGTGTACAGTATGGATCAGTGCAGACATATATGGATCAGTTACCACAAGGTTTGATACAGTGCAGCCATTTGACATTACCCTGCACTTAAACTTCAACTTTGAAAAGAAAAATGAATGCTGACCTAATAGTCATTACGATGGAACACACATCTCAAGTAAGCTGTGTCAAATGATTTTCACTGTGGAAATGAAACAACAGAAACAAACAGATCTGATAATACATAAATGACTAATAATGCTGAAATAATCAGCAGTCGTATGATTTGTAGCTGAGAAGCTAAACTTTCAAAATTACTGGTATGGTCCCATAACCAGTGACTCACTTCTGGTCATGACTTAAGTTACACTCTGCCAGTATGAGCTTCCTGCTCTGGCTTGACTCATGTGATTTCAATGGTGCTCAGGTTCAGATGATTTCCCAGCCGGGTCTACCTGGTCCACCTGGCCCACCAGGAGTTCCCGGGTCCCCTGGATCCACGGTGAGTCCTTACAGAATGTCAGTATCCCAGCCCTGATAGAAACTAGTCACAATTGTTATTTGCACTTGTAGCTGTCACAGTCTCACTGCAAATAATGCTTTTCAGGGCCTGCATGGCATGCCTGGTCCTAAGGTAAGAATGTGAGGTCATGTATCTAGCCCAGTCTGCATGTGGTGTGGAGGCTCTGACATGCGTGGTACTCAGTGTTCCTATGCTGTAATGCAGGGCGAGCCTGGAGTTGGGATCAAGGGAGAGAAGGGGGACACTGGTTCTCCTGGATCCAGGGTGAGGGACACTTGGCCTTTATTTTTTTAATAAAACATGAACTACAGTATGTGGACATGATACAATGGTGACAGTTTATTTTAACTGCAGGGACTAGACGGCCTCCAGGGTCCACCTGGATCTTCAGGGTTGGTGGGTCTTCCAGGTGCAAAGGGAGAAAAGGTAGAAACGAAATAATTTCCATCCATAAATCTGCTTTTTGTTTGTTTGTTTTGCATTGCATTTGCATTGTGTGGTTTCTAAATAGAATTATGATTTACGTATATGTGTACATTTGTGATGACAGGGCAGGCCAGGGGAGCCTGGACTAGATGTGAGTTTCTCAGTGACATTTTAAATCAGACCATTATCAGTGTAATCAAACTTTAAACAGCATCCAGTGATAAGCTATCTTCTGACATGTTTGTGCTTCTGTGTCCAGGGGTTTCCAGGTTTGTCGGGAGAGAAAGGTGACCGAGGGGAAAAAGGAGAGAAGGTTGGTACAGAACACATAAATATTGTATTATCTTCATTAAACTACAACCAGTTGTTTTTATTCTCATCCAGGTTATTGCATCTTTTTTTAGCAGCCTTGTTTATGCATAATAATCCTTGTCTAACAGCAACACTTAACTTTATTTGACCCACACTGGACATGTAGTGATTTTTAATGACACAAATGGTTTAGCCTGGTCTTCACGTAGTAAGTGCTCCTAAAAACAGTGTACCTGCAGTTAACTGTCTTGTGTGATAGGTTTATGAGTTTGTGTGTCAGACTGCTCTCCTCTTCATGTTCAGGGTGACAGGGGAACAGTGGGAAAGAAAGGTCTAAAGGGCCAGAAGGGAGAGCAGGGCCCTCCAGGGCTAGACCAGCCTTGTCCTGTGGTATGTCACACACACACACACACACACACACACGCACACAGTATAATATTTCACACTGGAACTGATTTACTTGTTACTATTTTCTTCTTACCTGTTACACATTCAGTATTTTCCTGCTTTCTGCTCGCGGCACCGTTTCTGTCATTTCCTATGCTTTTCGCTGAGTTTCCTCCTCAATGTTGTGAATGTCTACCTGACTCTTGCTGACAGGGCTGTGATGACACTAAAGGTCAGTCTGTGGAGGCAGTGCTCTCTTCACTTCCACCTCCTCCTCTTCCTCCTTCTGGCCCTGAGGCCCCCTGTCCTGTGGTACAGTATCTCTGCCTCCTTTCTCCCTTCACTAGTGATGCATCTATTGTTGCTGTTTTCTATTCAAAGACTTTCCTATTTGATTTCTCTTTAACTCTGGTGTTTATGCGCTGTCGATCACTAGTCCTTACTTCCTTGTAAATACAAGCATTCACAGATAAGAAAAACTGTGTTTTGGCAGTCTATTCTCACAAATATAAGAATACACATGAAGTAGAAGGAACTAATAGCTGGAAATAATGTCTGCTTTCTGGTGGAGAGATACAGGACATGCTTGATAACACTCTCATGTCTGTCCACTGAATATAAGACTACAGGCTTGTTATTATTTCATTTCTAACAGCAGTTTGCTGATAGGTTGTGCACACCTTAGACATTATTGCCATTACTACTAATACTTAGATATTGATGCAGAGCTATAATGTGTATTTCAACATGCATCAGTAGGTATTTTCTGACTTTGTAACTGTTGTTTTTATCCTGCAGGGACACGACGGACTGCCTATACCAGGCTGCTGGCACAAGGTGAGCGTTAAGAGTTGTAACATTTTTTTTATACATATGAACAAATGAAATTATTAGCTTCTGATTTTGAGACAGCAGCTGGCATGGTTAGAGAACAGCTAACGCAGTCAAAGCATATACTGAGTTTATTACTCATGGTTTGTCAGCATTAAATTAAATTTCCTCTGATTTGGCACAGGGGCACTTTGTAAGTATTTCACAGTGTGTGAGCATGTACAGTAGTTGTAAAGCATGAGTATCTGAAGTCATCTGAAGTATTTTAATACAAAGACTTTGTGTTTGGATTTTGATTTGATATGGTACAGTCCTACTAATCAGACTCTACTCTTCTTCTTTTGCAGTGATGACTAACCCACAGCATGGAATCTGTACATACTGATATGGTATATATTGTAATTGAATACTACAACAAATGGCTCACTCCCTTTTTTCCTTTTTTTATTAAAACATTTTATATAATATATTGAATTTTTTTTTTTAACTAGGACATTTTTAAGTCAACAGTATTATGAAAACTTTTTTAAAACTAGAAATCTAGTGTTAAAAATGCAGCTGTGCTTTTGAAGACAAGAAACTCAACTGACAGTGGGACTCCTACTTTGAAAGACAGTGAAGTGGAAGAGTGCCTTACTAACAGTCCGATTTGCTGCCTGATTGTGATCATGAACGCTGTTTGGGAATGACATTGTGCGCACTCACCCAGTCTTACAGATGGATAGATGTTTGAATGGATGGACAGATCTCTTGGCGGATGGACAAGTGTGGATCACTACTGTCTTCTTCTCTCTCTATTTTCTGAAAGAAGGAGATGACAAGGCAGAAGCTCAAACGTAAGCGTCTCTCTCAGCCCTGAAGAGGTACAGGCCTGGTGTAGAAAGGACACATGAACCGGCAGAGAGCATGAGGGGCAGAGTTTGCTTTTTAGAAAGCAGAGCGAGCCATAAAATGCAACGGTGTCTTACTGAACACTCAGATCCTCAGTTTTGGAAACTCTCCAGGAGGGGGCGACAGAGAACACTGCATTATCACAGCTACCTGAGAAGCAAAGACACACCAGTTGAAGTGATATGGGAGTCACTGGCGTCACTGGCACATAAGGAAGGATTTAATGCACAGATGAATATAACGTGTTATTGTGATTTCTTGTATAGCTCTTTGCGAAGGTTTAAACTAATTAAATGCATGATTATAACAGCCTTGTTTAGCCTCCTGACAGCTTGTATGACTTGTGGTCCCTCATTGATAAGAGATCATTTCTATTTGCAAAAAGAAGTCTTTATTAGTGTTTCCAACTGCACAAGTCTTTCAGAAATGTCAATAAGTCAACTGTTTTATACTTTATACTTATGGCAGTTGTGACTTGTGTGTTGTTTTGTTTGATTCTGTTATATTCTTACCTAGTTTTGTCAAGTTACATTTTGCATTCCTGTGCATTGACATGTTTTGGAATAATTCAAGGCCAGATTCAAAGGAACCATTTACAGTATTCATGGTAAATCAGTGTTTTCAACCAGGGAGCTGATCAGTTCCAACATTAGACTAGTTGTTTTTTAGTTGCATTAAGTGATTACTAATCAAATGCATTTTTCAGTAATCTTCAGTGTGACAGATCATTATCTTTTAATGATAGATGAAAACACATTTAATTGCTGTCACCTGTTTTTCTGGACTACCGTACAAGTTCTTGCTGCTGACTTGACTGTATGCTTGTTTGATGTTTTTCAATCAATATTGACTGAAGGACTAACTGACAGAAGTATGACATGAAGTATTTTAAACAAATGTGGAAACAACTCTTTAATTCTGCAATACACCATAGTGGTTTATAACGGTCAGTTATTGTGCATTTTTCTGTGCATTTTCTTTGTTATCAAGTTGTAAACTTGGCTAGCAGATGATCTTTGTTAGTGTGTGCCAGTCTTTGTAATACATTTTTCTCAGATGGAATCTTTTATTGGTGCTTAAATACTTTTTTAAAAAACTTTTATATACCTGTTTAAAGCTCTACTTTGCATATGTATACAGATTATGGTAACAACATACACATTTTCACAGATTCACAATCATCATTTCAAAAAAATGTAGAAAGAAAAAGATAGAAATTGGACTTAGCTTCACTGATGAATTGTTTCCAAATATTTGACTACAGTCACCATTAACATGTCAGCTGCTAAACATTTTTCTTTTGTCAGTTCTTGCCCACAAACATAGCAACACTTGAAAAGTTTAAACAGGGTCAGGTTAATGTTGTTATAAGTATATTTTTTAAAGTATGATTTTTACCAAGATCTTCAAATTCAGAATAAAAATGTATTAGTTGTGTGAAAATGGAACTTGAGATTCTAATTAGGTATATTTCCACAAAGGGCAATGCAGTAGAAGGATAACATTGTTGGTTCAGTGCCTGCTGGATCCAGAAAACACAGTGAGTTGTAATATTTACTTTTTTGTTCTTAAAAATATCCACCATGTTATGTTGCAATAGTCATGATGTAGGCCACATATCCCTGCAGTGGTAGTTCCTGTATAGGTCTGAAATGACAACATGCAACATCTCAGCTTCATTTTTCCAAAGGCCCTTCTATATTACACCTGCAAAGTGGCAACTGACATCACATGAAACAATTTCCATATCAGTGGGATAAATCTGGTGGGCAGTCTCACTGATTTTTTTTTTTTTTTACTTCAAAAGAGTGTTGTAAGAAAGATCAGTGCCTCAAATATCTTAAAGGTATTCTAGCAATGATCTGTAAATGAGTTGCATATCATAAGGCTAAGATAGACTAGTTGACATGCAATCATGATAGTGTTGATTGAGAAATGATATTGAAAGCAGAATGGATTAACTGCAGATTGTGCAGGTCTTGGAATTATTTTACAGGAAGCTGATGGTTATCTGTCACTTAACATTATTATATGTGTTTATTTCTTTTGCAGATTCTATCAGTTTCAGTCAGTAAACAGCACAAGGTCTACAGTTTGGTATTTTAGCAAAATATATACGACACTATTAGTTTGACTTTGTCGGAATGTTTTTTGGTTGTGCATTTGTTTGTAAAAGAATTAAGCTATTTTTGTAATTACTTAAAAATGTATAATGTGAAAACTGGTTAACTAAACATGTAGACTGAAATAAACTCTGGTTTTATGGTTTCTTGTACATGTAATATTAGTTTTTGGTCATTTAGCATTAATATATGAAGTTTGTCTTTTTGTTTTTTAAGTGTTACAATTGGAGTATGCAACATGGTGGCACAGTGGCTAGAATTGTCACCTCACAGCAAGAAGGTTCTGTGTTCAAACGTTCCTCCAAAGGGGGCCTTTCTGTGTGGCATTTGAATGCTCTGCCTGTGCCTGTGTGGGTTTCCTCCAGGTACTCCAGCTTCCTTCCACAGTCCAAAGACATATAGGTTAGGTTAATTTGCCATTCTAAATTTCCCGTAGGTGTGAATGTGAGTGGTTGTCTGTCTCTGTGTGTCAGCCTTGTAACAGACTGGTGACCTATCCAGGATGTACACCACCTCTCACCCAATGTTGACTGGGATTGCTTCCAGCCCCTATGTGACCCTCTCAGGGACAAATGGTAGAGGTCATAAATGGATGGATGGATGTTACATTTGGTAGCATATCCATATTTAAACTACATGCACTGATTATTTCAAAAATGTTGAATTTGAATGAGATGGTATTTACAGTTTTTCTTTAAACTGCATTCATTGATAGGTGGGTGTGGTATTATTCAGGATTGATACACTTTCTCATACCAATGTATGGTAAAAGCATAGATGAATTATTATTTCCCTCTGTTTCTTATCATCGGTATGTAAATGAACCATTATGCAGCCTACAAACAAAACTGTTCAAACCAAAGATACAGCCACAGCACAAAAATAAATACATATGCTAGTCAATTAATGAAAACAGAAGAACAAACAAATCCATTAAAATAATACCCTGTTTATCAATATATTAAAAAATAATATGCAATCTCATAGTTTTAGGGTCTATAATCAGGGTGCCATATTGTTAAGATGTTTGTCTAAAAATTGCTATTTCACTCAGCCCATTTCTTTTTTATGAATGTGAAATTTTCTCATTTATACAAAAAGCTCTGGACAAAGCATCAAAATGCACTGCATGTCCTTTTTGATGCAACTGCTAAATTAAATCTAGCTCCTCAGGAAAAAAAAATAACTGTAGGCAAATATATGGAGTTCTCCTTTAATACATCGATGATATGAAACCCACATTTCCCAGGATCCTTTGCGGCTTGCTCACCCCTCTTAGCTTTTGTATCCGGGTTGGAACTTCCTTTTCCTCTGTGCCCAGGTGCGATGAGGATCTAGGTTTTACTGGACCTTTGCAAAATCCGAATCCATCCTTGTAAAAGGCAACACCGAATCTCGCTAAAATGACCGAGCAGATGACAGTGAGGGGGACCCTAAAGGGGCACAGTGGATGGGTCACCCAGATCGCAACTACTCCCCAGTACCCCGACATGATTCTGTCGGCGTCCCGAGGTGAGGCTTCCCCTGCCGGCCCCGGCAATATGGCTATGATAGTATTAGCTAGTTTGTTTGCTGCTGTAACGTAAGAAAAAACGGCTATGCAAGTGTGAGTGGCAAGTAAATGATATGTAAACAACCACGTTGGCATGAAATGTATGACAAATTTTTACACTGACAGAACTGCTCGATCTGGAGCAGTAGACCTGATTAGCTAAGCTAACACCATGTCGCATTATCTGTAAATTAGCTTTACAAACCCATATTGCATCCGTGACACTTTTAACAACGTACACATGTGTAGTTACATGCATAAACGTGTGAACTTGGCAACAACCCACCTCTAATCGTAATAGAGTGTGCCAGGTGACATTTTGATTAAATGTATGACATTTTCGTGGGAAAATGCACTTCCACAATGCTAACGTTCATGCTAATGTTCAGTATATCTGCTATTCACTGACTGAAATATCGGCATTGAGTAATAAAAATGACCTGAATGTTTGTATTTCAGACAAGTCTATCATCATGTGGAAGCTGACTCGTGATGAAACCAACTATGGCATCCCCCAGCGCTCCTTGAAGGGCCACTCTCACTTTGTAAGTGATGTTGTCATCTCCTCAGATGGACAGTTTGCCCTGTCTGGTGCCTGGGACGGGACCCTCCGCCTGTGGGATCTCACCACGTAAGTGTTAGGAGTGGCTTTCTTTTCAGAACTACTCAGATGTTTGAGAGACAATGAGGAAAGCTGATTCCCCTGCAGGGTTATGGTAGATGGTCTGTATGTGTTCATGTGGAACACCAATGAGACCACAGACAAAGAGGGGGGTTTTTTTTATGCCTGCAAGGAATTCTGGGTACACCGAGTGCTGTCACCTTAACATCAGTTAAATGAGTCATTCATGGCTGAGCTACACCAGGTGTGTATAAAGCCCTCCTCTGTACTGTCAATAGGTCAGTCTCTTACAAACAGCTCAATTTGTGTGGCCAGTTTCACTGACCACCTTAGTAATTAGCATTAGTAGCCACCTGTGTTGTTAAAAATGTCTCTGGAAACATTTGGCTTAACCAGCTTGTATTAAATGCTGTTAAGATCTGGAAATTAAATGCACATTGTGATAAGCTGCTGTTACTAATGTGTTTGTCAGCCAGACCTTGATACAACTAAGTGCACCAGAGAGTACCATAGGGATGATGTATTTTCATAGGCCAACCCAGAAGTTAGCATCATCCTGGTTCCCTGGTCTCTCCGGGCTTCAGAAGCATAAAAACAGTGTTCACTTGTGAAGATTATCATGCTGAGCAAAATGTGCAAGCATCATAAATCATTGTTTGTCACAGAGCTTATTTTCCGCAGTAATCCAAAAGCCTATGGAAAAATCCCATTGGCTTTTTATCCTGGGAACCAGGGTGATGCTAACTTCCGGTTTGGCCTACAAAAATACGTCATCCCTATAGCACTCAGTATAGTCGCCAAAAGTAAAAAGCTATTGTTAGGCTACAAACAAACTACACCACAGCTTCGTGTTACCACCACTAAGCTTCCAACTTGCTCTTCGATTTGGTGCACTTCCACATTCACCTTTTCTTATGTGACTGGATCTAGTGATCTCAGCCGTGTGAGATAAGGTCTTTTCATAATAAGAGTAATGCAAATAAACGATACAGATAGCAATTTTTTCTGGAGGCAGTTTAAAAATATATATGTATATATACATATATTCACACCAAACTCAACGTGATTATAGAGTGTTAAGTTCTAAAAGGTCACACTACAAAAGTCCAAATCAAGTGACGATGACCTGCAGGTGATGGTTCTGCTAAATACAAGGAGTGCATCCTATACCAATAAAAAGGTCACTTGGAAAGTTTCAGTGCTTGGTGCATCTGGTTGACACTGTACCATTGTCATTTTTGGACCTACTTTAGTATGTCTGGAGGACAGTTTGCTGCTGCCACAACATTTCAAGGGGCAGAGCAGCGATTACATTGACCCAGTCAACCCAGACTAGCACTTGGCTGTGTTTGAGGTAAAATATATACTGAAAGCTACCATAATAAATAAATCCGTAGGTTTAGCTGATGGGCGCACTATGCATTTACGGTAACAATGTTGCAGCATTCCAGAAAGCTGCATTGTGATTTGTCGTGTTCCTGTCGCTGGTGAAAAGTTGGAGGGGAAAAAAACAACAACCATGGGCGGGGGAAAAAATACTGCTTTTTACTCAGTGATGTTCTGTTGTTGATGTGTAAGGGCTCATTGACAGAATATTGGTTTGAAAATATTACTGCCGTGTGGGGGGACAAAAAACATACAAAAAATACGCCTCCAGTGCGAAAAGACCTTAAGAATAGTTTATAGGTGTGTGTGAATTTAAAAACAATAAGGCTGTAAAGGTGAAGAACTAGTGAGTAGATTAGTCTCTGTGATGGATAGGATGACATTTAATATCCTGGACAACCTCTGCATCTCATTTAGCCACTTGTTAGCAACTTTTTAAAACATAAAGGCTTTAAAAATCGCACGTGGGTATTTTCTGACATGTTTCTGTTGTAGAATAAAAGATGAAAATCTCTTCACCGTTGCTGTGTTTCTACTATTGGAACTTAATGAGCGGAGTACACCATACTTTCCTTAACCATCACCAAGCATAGCCTCCGGGGTTGATGATTTGTACTGACTGGCCTTTATTGCTTGGTGTACATATGTGTATTTCAGTAGGTCACAATTTGTTTTAAGGTTGTTGTTTTTTGTTTTGTTTGTCATTGTTGCTGTGTTTTGTTTTGTTCTTTATTGTGAGGGGGTTTTTTGTTTGTTTGTTTTTTTTATTGAGGTGTTGCTAGAAAATATTCACCTATTTTGTGAAATTGGTTGGAGGAAAATTATCTTGGTTTTTAAATGTTTTTATCATTTGGAATAGTTAAAGTGTATCTGCAGCGATATTGTTTCCATATTGTGTCTTAAGTTGTGCAACAGTTTTATTGATCTGAAATATTTGGTGTGATGTTTCCCCAGTGGCCTCACCACCCGCCAATTTGTTGGACACACCAAAGATGTTTTGAGTGTGGCCTTTTCTGCTGATAACCGCCAGATTGTGTCTGGCTCCCGGGACAAGACCATCAAGCTGTGGAACACTCTTGGAGTCTGCAAGTACACCATCCAGGTGAGCTGCCAGCTCATGGTGCTGTCTGTCAGGATCAGTCATTCTGTCAGTGGAGTTAGATTTTAGTGGATCCCTGTAAAATTTTGAGTTTTTCCAGTTACAGTTCAAATTGATATCAAAAGGAAATGTGTTGCTCACCGGTCATCATTGGAAACATTGCTTTCCAACAAAACACTTCAGTGTACACATCTGTTGTTTTTTTTTGTTTGTTTGTTTGTTTTTTTCGGTTTGTGTTTTTCACCTTGCTTACCTGATCACATGTGGTAATAATTTCACCTTGCTGTTTACAAAGCCAAATCACTATAATGGGTAACCGGACAATCTTGCATTGTATGTCTTAATTTGCAGGATGAGGGCCATTCTGAGTGGGTGTCTTGTGTGCGCTTCTCCCCTAACAGCAGCAACCCCATCATAGTCTCCTGTGGATGGGACAAGATGGTCAAAGTATGTGGTTTGTAAAACTCCCATAAGTTATAAAGAAGAATCTAAATGAAACCTAATCCTAAGCCCAATGATTTGAATAACTGGCATGTATTATCTGACCTTCTCACTGATGAAAATGTTTCTTATGATGAGGGCACAACCAAAAGAACTTTTGTATGAAGGTTTATATACCTCATGGGTGTAATGAAGTTTTCCTGTCCTTTGCTCCTAGGTGTGGAACCTGGCCAACTGCAAGCTGAAGACCAACCATATCGGCCACACTGGCTTCCTGAACACAGTGACTGTCTCTCCTGATGGCTCCCTTTGTGCATCTGGTGGAAAGGTATGATATGAACTTGTCAGAATGGTTTTGGATCTTTCTTCTTTCATTGTGAACTCGACAAAGGCACTCATTTAAGCAATGGTTTTGGATCTTTCTTCTTTCATTATGAACTCGACAAAGCCAGCTTTCAAGTTTCAGCAGTGATGAAAACATAAGCTTCTGTTTAACAGTGATGACAAAGAGGCTGTTTCTGAGAGCTACCTACACTTAAAAAGGTTGTTAGTGCTGCAGATGTGTTATCTATGGGGAAAATACTCCTAGTTGTGAACTATGAAATATGGCTATTGAGTCATACTTTTTCTCTTGCCACTCAGGACGGCCAGGCCATGCTGTGGGACCTGAATGAGGGCAAGCACCTCTACACCCTGGACAGTGGTGACATCATCAATGCCCTCTGCTTCAGCCCCAACCGTTACTGGCTGTGTGCCGCCACTGGTCCCAGCATCAAGATCTGGGTAAAAAAAAGCCTTCATCCTAAATACTTCATGAACAGTATAAGCTATAAATGGAAAGGGCAGTGATGAAACAACATGCCAACTGCATTCTTTGATGATAAAGAGGCTGTTTCTGAGCTCCAACCAAGATAAATTTGTCTATGTGTAATTAATTTGAGTGCCTTAACTTCAGTCATTGATCCTTTATTCACCTCTGTGTGCTTACTGATCGACTTTAGTTTTCCTTCTCTTAATTTAGGATCTAGAGGGCAAAATCATTGTGGATGAGCTGAGACAGGAAGTGATCAGCACAAACAGCAAGGCCGAGCCCCCACAGTGTACTTCTCTGGCATGGTCTGCTGATGGACAGGTACAACACATTTGTCTCTGTAGGATCTTTAAGTACAGATTCTAGCTATCCCAGTGGTTAGCGGTTTAATGTTTACCCCCAGTGATTATACCCATTCACTTATAACTCTGATGTCAGCTGATGACAGTCCTGCAAATATGAGGGGTACTAGAAACACACTTTCTGTGGTGTGTGGGGAAAAAACTGGGATCCTGAAATGACTGACTTCTGTCCTTTATGTATTTTACAGACCCTGTTTGCTGGCTACACCGACAACCTGATCAGAGTGTGGCAGGTCACTATTGGAACTCGATAAGAACTTTTTGCAGAAGCAACTTTGAATAAAAGACTGTTTATTTGAAAAGAGCGTGTGTGCTGTCTTGGCTTTAACGCAGTATATCCTTTATATATGTTGTATGCAGTAATAAATTTATTGCAGATAAAACTGTTAAACTTGAAAACTGTATAACAATCAGTAGGGACAACAGTGCATTCCACACCTCAAAACAAGGACTGAAGTAAAGGCTTTATTTAAAACGTGATTAACGGTCTAAGAAAAAGTGAAGTTTGTACATAACGATCATTTTTGGCCATTTGATTTTAACGTCTGTAAGTGTTGAATGTAACTTAATATTTTTACGTGCAAAATCTTGACTAATGTGGTGCACGCTAAAACCTGCGGTACAAGTGGTTATTGTTCGCACTCAAACTGCTGGAAGCGCCCCCCATATGTTCCTGTCCTTGAAGTGCTCAGAGGGTGCAGGAGTCACGGTTTTGAGATTTACTTGCGCGAGTAAAGTCTACCTGCAGTTTCGAGGGAAAGTCTGCGACTGGTGTCTTTTACTCTAAACGGAAGGAACATTCATGCCCTGAAGAAACGTCTATACGATATCATACGCGTGAGCCACCTCAGGTCAGTCCACGCACAGAACTGATGGACAGTAAGCTATTACAGACTGCAGCGGTTTGACTGACGAACGCCACCCACCCCCTTCATCCCGTTTCCCAGAAATAGCCAAGTGAGAAAGCGTTTACTTGAGGCGAGGTTGAGTTTTTCACCGCATTATTTACATGTGTGGATTGTTTTGCTTGGCTTGCCGTAGACTGTTATGGTATCCTAGCAACATGAATACTAACCGAAAAAGAGGCTAGTTTAATGAGCTAGTAAACGCTTTTGACATTTTTACACTTTTTTATATTTTAAATCAATAACTAGGTTACTTACCAACTTTAGCAAAAATAGTGTGTTTAATGTAATCTCATCATTACTAATGCTGACCTGATTACTGCCTACGTTAAGTGTTTAGTTGCTGGACCCGAGGTAAACGTCGGAACTTCATTAGTTCGCTACATTAACTTATAGGCTAATATAGAACTAGTTACATTTTTTGTGGCATAAAAGAATATGGACCAAACTTCTTATCCTCGTATTTACGTGGAAAGAACTCTAGCTCTAATTAAACCAGATGCCATAAAGAAAGTTGGGGAGATTGAGGACATTATTCTCAAATCGGGCTTCATTATCCTGCAGGTGAGTTATAGGCTAATGCATTGTAAAATATGCATGTATGTAAATTAGTACAGAATATACTGTACAGAATGTGTTTTATTCTGTTTGCCTTTTATTTTATGCTTTAACATAAACAGGCGTGTCTCCAATTTTGTGTAGAGCATGGATGATACATGAATGATAGTTGGTAGTTTATCACAGGCATATTGTTATTTTTATATATATTTAGCTGATGCATAGGAAATGGCAATAAGGAAGTACCAAAGATATTTTTGAGACAATAGAGAAACTGCTTGCCATTACATAGTTTTTCTACCTGAAAGTGCTCATAGTGTTGCACTCAGTATGGTCACACTCCAGACAAATAATTTTAAAAAATGATATATTTTGGATGTTATCAGTAGTAATTTTGTGAATTATATAGAAATAATAGAAGAATTAGGTCTGAAAAAAATGACTCACCTGGGTGGTTTGAGAAAAATGGTTTGGATTAATTCTAATCTGCAAAATCTGATTCTGCTTTCTCTGCACATTTCACTGAATTGTCCAATATTTCGTCTTTGTGGCAGAAGCGGAGGCTGCAGTTAAGTCCAGAGCAATGCAGTGACTTCTACGCAGACCATTATGGAAAGCTGTTCTTTCCCACTTTAACTGCATTCATGAGCTCTGGCCCCATTGTTGCCCTGAGTCTGGCCCGTGACAATGCTGTTGCCCACTGGAAGTCCATCATAGGGCCTGTCAACAGCACAAAGGCCAGAGAAAGTCATCCAGAATGGTCAGTCTGTTCATTTATAAGGTGTTGATTTAAACTTTACTTTGTCTGTTGCTTCTTTAAAGCTACATTAACTAAGATTTAGCACAAACTTTTATAAATCAAAAAATTGTCTAGAAGTGTTTTTTCTCTGTTGTACTAAACCCCCCACCCCACTCTGTTATCTTCAGGCCCTGTGTTTACCTCTTCGCCTCTTTGGGCAGGGTTGTTAAAATCCGCACCACACTTCTTCCATGCCCCCACTGATCTGAGGCATAGAAGAAGTTTTTCAAACCAGTATGGCTTATTTCAGAGATGAGCCGTAGAAGATCCCTATGTATGTACAACCCAGGATGGGAGTGGGCCTGTTAGACCCAAAAGGCCATGTTCTGTAGCACATAAAGAGTATGACAAAGAACAAGGCAAAACCAGTGTTAACATTAGTTTGGCATGTCAGAGATGGAGAGCATCAGAAGCACCCAAAGTACTAAAATTTGACTCAGATGTGGCTTTCTTCCTACTAGATGCCTAAGTACTGTAGCTGACTAACGTGTATATGTCAGCATCATTAGCAAGCTAACATTAGCATTTCAAATGAATTATTCTAGATGTAATTTGGAGTATTTCCAACTGATTGCAATGTTAGTGTTTTGTTGTCCATTGAGCAGAAACCAGTGCGTTTTCCTGGATTAGCAAGTGAAATAATTTTGCAAATTTTTGCCCGGTTTTGGTCCAGTTTATGTTGGACATAACACTGTAGTCCATATAGCATTTTAGTGACCTTATAACATTATGTGTGTCAAGTATATAACACTGAACATGATGCAATAGTGGCCTGAACATTAGTACTGTATCATTGTTACTAGGAAAAGACATCCCTCTGTATAATTTGCTTGTGTTAGTGCAGACACATCCACTACAAACAACATTAGACATACATATGCATATTGCTAAAATGTAAAACTCTTTATTTGATATTGTGTCACTGCAATTCCACCGAAAACCTCTGACTCTATATTCTGTATACATTAGTTCTGGAGCTGATTATTATGGCTGCGCTATCCGACTGCCACAACTGTCAATGGCTGTTGTGACCACATATAACATAGTTTCACAGACAGGGCAGGAGAGGGAAGGAGGAGAAGTGGAGGAGATAATGTTTGAGTTTGTTTTGACTCTCACTTTGCCCTTAACGGTCGAACATTAGAGGGAGAAGTTAGTTAATGCAGCTTTAAGTGCTGTTATTGCTGTTTTTTATTATTTTAAATATGTATGCCATATGAATAATTATTATTATCAATGAACTGCCAAGGAAGGCTGATGGTGGAAAAGTATGGTGTGCCTGCAAACCTGGCTTATAGTCTATACATAAATCCATAATTCATAAGTTGATACAAGTTATTTTAGTTCTTGTTAATGCATTAGAAACAGAGGTTGGCTGAAGTAAAACAGACCATGAGTTCACGTAATGTTTCTAATTGCTATTAATTCCTTTACCAAAATATAAATTCTGAACATGTCCCACATATATTAACATGTTAGCATGTCCATATTACTTGAATATTTCCGCATTATTATGGCACCAATCCTTTGGTCAGACAGACTTAGGCAGAGAGCACTGTGGTAAATGCATATTAAACACAATATGAATGTTTGGTCAAAAATACTGTTAACATCCTATGATTTTATCCCTCACAATATTATCTGTGGTTTTTGTTCAGAGTGTATTCATCTGATAGTTTCTCATACACAAAATTGCTTGTGATTCTAGACCCTAGCCTCTGACTTTTATTAGTCATAATAATCGGCGAATAGACCTCTGAATTATCAGGACATAGTTCACCATGTCCCACAAATGCAGGTCATTTGTTGGTATCATGATTGCTGTGTTTATTTAAGGTAGAAAGGTAAAGCTTTGTGCTCATGTCAGTCTAAGGAGTATTTTTTTATGAATGTTCTGTATTTTTTCCAGCCTTAGAGCAAAATATGGCACTTCAGACTTGAAAAATGCCCTCCATGGCAGTGACTCATTTCACGCAGCTGAAAGGGAGATAAAATTCATGTTCCCAAACTGTAAGTAATATACACACTCACATGTACTGTTATTCATACAGAAATTTGGACACTTAGGATTCTGTACCCAACATGCTATGCCTCTACAGCTGTAATTGAGCCATTTCCCTCAAGAGAAGCAAGTGAGGAATACCTAAGCAAGTATGTCAACCCAACTCTGCTGCATGGACTCACTGAGCTCTGCAAGCACAAGCCTCACAACCCCTGTGTAAGTATTCAATGCCCAGTATTTTGAGATATGAACAGATGTATTCATTAGCCATTATTTACCACTGTTATTATTACTCTTACTGTGTTTGGTGGTATTGAGCTTTGGTTCCTGATATATCTTGCTCTCTTGTCCTGCACTTCTGTTTTCAATAGATTTGGCTTGCTGACTGGCTGATCAAAAACAGCCCAAACAAGCCTAAAATATGTGAAGGAGCCCTTGTGGAAGAAGCAGAATGACCACAGGAAAAAAGGGAAGAAATACCAAACTGTGTAATTTTTTTTACAAATATGTTCAATAATGATGAAATATATTTTCAGCACTAAGAATCTGGTTTCTTTGCTTTCTGGTAAAGTTAGTATATTATTTATAAAGCCTCTGTTCTGTAGAACACTTCTCTCAATGGTGACATGATTCCTAACCTAAATTAAAATTATGCAGATTTACAAAAAAAAAAAAAACGGTGGTTTTGAACAGTAGCTCAGAAATTATGCAATTAAAGAAAAATAAATATAAAAATATTTATTGCAATTATTGAGATGTGAATGGATGATTAAATGAAATCGGGGCACTTGACTTTAGGTTATTTGGTCTGCAATACTTAACCATAATTGTAGTGTCTGCTGTCCTGTATGTGTTTCCTACTGTGGAGACAGAGGGCCATAATAATAGACTGAAAAGCTGATGGTTATTGGATAGGATCAGGTCTTTGTGGCCCACATAGGATAAGAGATCATAGAGGTACTGTAAATGGCTGGACCATAAATCATGTCAATGGTCACAAACCAAAACATGCCAGTTCATTTCAAATGGTCTGTTATTTAGGCCTACTATCCTATATACTGGTTTTAGTGAAAAAAATAAAATAAAATAAAAGGAACGACTTACACCTCAGTATAACAGTAAATTATGGCCCCATTATTTAGCACAGTTGAATCTGAAAGTCCCGATAAAAACTGTATGTAAGCATATAGATATTTGTTTCGAATCCGCCACGTATCGGTGGGATGTATTGATTTTATTATTTTATGGGCTTGTACAGTAGTGCCTGAATGAATATCAACGCAGCCTACAAATTGTCTTTAA
The DNA here is from genome assembly GCF_001952655.1 of Monopterus albus. Lineage (NCBI taxonomy): Eukaryota > Metazoa > Chordata > Actinopteri > Synbranchiformes > Synbranchidae > Monopterus > Monopterus albus. The sequence continues at coordinate 757,545 of NW_018128162.1, forward strand.
TTACAGCTCCTTATGCGTTTATCCATCAGTACTGTGCATACAAAGATAGTAAGATCTACACTTTGAGTATTTTGCACAGACCGTTCGTTTTCACACAAACCTGTATTATAACTGTTGCATTTGACGAAATTCTGAGTGCCAGTCAGTCAATTTCCGAGAGTAACACTTAGAAATATTATTCAGTCAGTCAATTTCCGAGAGTAACACTTAGAAATATTATTCAACACTAAACTGTAGCTGTTCATCCGAGCTCAGCTGTGTCGTTTTGAGATTAGGGAGCAGTGAACAAGTTGTTCTCAACAGAAGCAGAAGGGGTTGTCTGAGTTCCTGCCTGTGTGTCAAGGGCATGAACAAGAAGGCGCTGCGCTAAGTCATTGGTCAGCGTTGTGATTGACAGCAGTGATCGTCCAATCAGAACGCTTCTCCGCAGAACTGTCGTTTTTTCCTTGCCGGTTATAGAAAACCAACCACGAGTTGTCGTCGGGTGGGAGAATCCATCTTGAAGAGCGG
>NW_018128162.1:758070-771220 GCF_001952655.1 Monopterus albus
ATTTTTGTACTTTGTTACCCTTGTTTTTCTTTTTACATTATATTGTCACGTAAGTATTGTGATTGTTGTAGGTTTTCGTTAATGTTTTGATAGGTGTAGATCAAATATCTAAAATAAATAGAAAATATGGGCCTATGCATTACGTAACTGCGCATTGGAGTTGTACAATCTAGGCTTGGTTTATCAGTGCGATGCAGATGGTTGCACTTTCTAATCTTTGCTAGTAATGTACCGCTGGGCGATTACTATATCTTGCAAATAGACGTTACTCTTGCCATTTGCTGGCACTTTGCACCAAATACGGTTTGCTATGAATGTATGCAGGGCGGTCGTGCCGGCCAAAATGGTGGGAAATCCATCTGTTGGCACCATGTAAATGGCGAAGCATATACAGCATGACGGATTATAATCAGCGTGATTTTAGAACCCAAGTTAATTATTTCCCCTCCTGTTTCAGGTATAATAGTGCAAAATGTCTGAGATGGAGCTGCAGCATATGGAAACGTCAGAAAACGGTCACGAAGTCGACGATGATTTTAATGGAGCCGACCTCATCGAGGAGGGAAACGACGACAGCGCGGTGAATGACTGCGGAGAGGGCGCTGGGCCTGACGAGGACGGAAATTCGCCAGACGGGGGCACGGAGGGCGGCCAGATCGACGCCAGCAAAGGCGAGGAGGATGCGGGGTGAGTGTAAAAATGACGCGATGGGATCATTTCCCCTCCTTTTTTATGAAACCGACAGTTCTAATACGCACTCCTGGTTTGCCATGTTTCTTTGTTCATCGGCCTTTGTTGGAGCCATGTGCAGAGCGGAGGGGGGATGGGCGCTAGAGCATGGATTAGATCTAACCTGTATTTTAATATGAGCAACTGTGGCTACAAGGTGTGGGCTGTGGTCCTAAAGCGATTTTCAATAAACCGCGTTACACTTGTAACATTGTGAAGCTATAGCAACAGATGCTCAGGAACGGTGTGTTCAATCACCCCCCTCCCCCTCCCTTGAGGGGTCATCTGGTTAGAAAAAATCTTTTGGTGAGAATCAGTGGGCAGTAGTTTTGACCTGAGGTCTAAACTGTCGTCACAGATTACTAAACCGGCTGCAGTGTAGCCTGTTAGCCTACAAATAACAAAGTAGCCTATACACAACAAAAGAACACTGAGGACCTGACAACAGCGCTGGCAAGCAAAGTCCCTCACTAACTAGTCCAACTCCCACAAACACAATCATGAGTTTATGCTGCTGTCATTATGTGGCTCATGTTATTGAGTGAAAATGGTTTGATCCCCTTTGTGTGATATTGTATTAGAGGCTTCTTCAGGCCAAAACTGGAAGTATATACATATATCTTAGTCCAAGATCAAAATGAAATGGTTTAAAATCCATGTGACAGGCTACATCGCATCTGGGTTAGCAATCCATGTGCTCAGTTTACTAATCTGTGTGCACAGATTCTCACCCACATTTTGTTTTTTCTACCACATGACCTCTCTGGGACTCTTGACATTGTACTGGGTAAAGGCATCTCTTAGACAAATATTTTACACAAAAATGAAAAATTTGTAAAATCAACTTTGTGGTAGGATGCACTACCAACAAGACAAAGAACACAGAGTTAGAGTTTTAAAAGCTGCCAAACATTAAAACCCTGAAGCCTTAAGATGACAAAGTAGATTAAGATGTAAGGCATTAGCAGAAACAATGGGGAAACATGAATCCTGACAGTATAACCATGTTCTGGAGTTTCAAAGGTGTGGAAAAAAAATGAAGCTCGCTCTCCATTAATTTCTATGGGAGATTGCATTCACCGCAGGGGGCTTGGAAAAACAATACTACTCTTGCAACAAAAAAGTCGGATCTGGTTCAGCTTCATGTTACTATTCACTGCGGATAGTAACATTACCCAGCAAAGGAGCTGTATGGAGTATGATCGTGATGTGTGCGCCCACAGGAAGAGGGCTCCTTTGTTTACCTTGTTAGCATGAGCATTCATTGCTATTCACTGTCCGATTTGGGCCATCATTAACGCACCATAATGACACGCCTTGCATTTTCGTTAGTGCTTGATGTCAAACTTTTTTTTTTTTTTATTATCAGTGCCAACATATTGGTGGTAGAATTGGTGCTGAGATAGATTAGGCTATGTTAACATGACTAACCAAAGCACAATGGAAACTCCCGGACTGGAAATGGATCAGTCTGAACGCCAACTAGGTCTGTGTGTGGCAAGCATCTTGGTATGTTTGCAGCATCCTTAACTAACTACATTAACTTGCTAGGACATAGCATGAGGGAGGAAAATTGGTGTTATTGGGGTGCAGTTGATGACTAAAATGATCATGGGACAAGTCAGCTGTTAGAATGTTAGCAAGCTACTCCCATTCTTCCTGCTAATGCCTTACATTTATCTCTCAAGATTTTTTTTCTTTTCCTTGTCTTGTAAAACTATACCTCTGGTTTATTTGCCTTTTGGTAGTGCATCATACCACATAGCAGATTTTAGACATTTTTCAGGTTTTTGTAAAAACACCAAAGAGGTGCCTTCACTTAGTACAAAGTCAGTGAAGTGAGATGAATTGCCCCCCCACCCTGTGGCCTAATTGTGTGTTGTCTGTATAGATATAAAGTTGGAGTAGTGCTGCTGCTATAAATATGTACCTTTTCCCTCTTGTTGTGCCTAGGAAAATGTTTGTTGGTGGTCTCAGCTGGGACACCAGCAAGAAGGATCTTAAGGATTACTTCTCTAAATTTGGTGAGGTGACAGACTGCACTATAAAGATGGACCAGCAGACAGGCCGGTCAAGAGGCTTCGGCTTCATTCTTTTTAAAGATGCAGCCAGTGTAGACAAGGTGAGCATGGAAGCAACTATTTTAGTGCATAAGGAATATTAATGTTAGGCATTTTTTTATGCGTTATTATATTTATATATATATATTTTTTTTAAGGTTCTCGAACAGAAGGAGCACAGGCTAGATGGCCGACAGATTGACCCTAAGAAGGCCATGGCCATGAAGAAGGATCCAGTCAAGAAAATCTTTGTGGGAGGCCTTAACCCCGACACTTCAAAGGAAGTGATTCAAGAGTATTTTGGGACATTTGGAGAGGTATGATATTCACTGGGTTTTGTCAGTGTGTTAATTCACTGGGTGTTTATATTGCTGCCTCAGATGTTTTTTGTTTGTTTTTTTTCCCCATGGTGTAGATTGAGACCATTGAGCTTCCACAAGATCCAAAGACAGAAAAGAGGAGGGGATTCGTATTCATCACATATAAAGACGAGGCTCCCGTCAAGAAAGTTATGGAGAAAAAATACCATAATGTCGGCGGAAGCAAGGTAAGGCATCCTGTCACACACTTTGTACCCAGTTTCAACTACATATAATGTTTCCTGTCATTTTGGTAAAAGCAGATGTACTCTTCATGGTAATGGTCTTGTGTGCTGTTTCAGTGTGAAATTAAAATAGCCCAACCCAAAGAGGTCTACCAGCAGCAGCAGTATGGTGCGCGTGGATACGGAGGACGTGGTAGAGGCCGTGGAGGTAAGCACCTTTTGTGTGTACAGCAACAAAATTTTTTTTTTCTTTTTTTTTTTTTTTTAAAAATCTACTTCCATTCATAAACTTAAATTTATGTGGATTAAGTGCCTGGGCCCTGTATGCTGGAGAGTTGTGACATTGGCTTCACCTGTTGTTGCTAGGCCAGGGCCAGAACTGGAATCAAGGCTATAACAACTACTGGAACCAAGGATACAACCCGAACTATGGCTACGGACAGCAAGGCTACGGATATGGTGGATATGGCAACTATGACTACTCTGCTGGTTATTACGGCTATGGGGGTGGCTACGATTACAGTAAGCGATAAGTGCCCCCAGGGAAAGAAAAAAAAACTATTTTCTTGGTCCTCCTTGTTATACAGAAGAACTCAGTCCGTTTTTTTCTTGTCCTCCAGACCAGGGCAATACAAGCTATGGGAAAACCCCAAGACTCCGTGGAGGCCACCAGAGTAGCTACAAGCCATACTGATCACACATAGTGCAGGTATGCATTTTGGCATCATCTGTGGTAGTATGAGAACGTAGCTGTAACCATTGGTGCCTTTTTGACCCCAAAGATCTCCATCTACTCTAAATCCATCCAAGCCACTGTGGTGGGGTCAGGGTAGGCTGTGTTGTTGGGTGTGTGATCATTAAAGATGGATTCATTCAGCCTGTCAGCCATCTTAAGATGCATCTCTAGAAACACTACTTGATCAGTAAGGGTCGAGTTGGTGGCGACTGAGAATAGAAATAAGGACCGCTTCACCTTCCACCAGGGTGCTATATGTAGGGGATAGCTGTCGTGTTCCACCCCCTCCCCAATGTGTCTGTTCATTCACTGACCTGTCCGCCTCATTCATGCACCTGTGTCTTTGTATAACTGCATGCCACATTTGGTTTATTCTCAGTAACGTTAAGCAACGTGTTTTTCTTTTAAGGTATAAAGTAAGTAAGAAAAAGAGATCCATGGTCTGACCACAGCGAACATGGGCTCTGGCTTTTCGATTGGAGTTGGCAGAAATTTGGACTCATGCTCCATTTGTACAGATCAAGTGAGGAACTGGGGAAGCAAATGTCACTTTTCCACTTTTATTTTATATTGTTTTGTGTCATTTACATTTCCACTGATGGAAGTGTTATTTTTGCTGTACTTTTTGGTACCTTTTTGAATCTAATGTATTGTATGGTTGTATTTTTACGTCTACTGGGTTTACAGACAGGCAGAAAAGAGCTTTTAAAGCTCACAAATAAAAACGAGTTGTTTTGTTTTGTTTTTTAAGCTGTTTCAAGATCTTATTTTCTGCCATGCTGAGTGTTGGATGCAAGCTGCATGGCTTCAGATGTGGGGTGAGGTAAAATAATTGATTTCAACTAATCAGAGTTCATTGTGTGTCAAGAGAATGTTTGCCGATGGCCTAGTAGACAACCAGCTTTTTTTTTTTTTTCTTTTAAGATCCTTAGATCCTTCCCCAATCATGTCTGCAATTTTAAGTGGCTTTACTAGTGTTATTCAACTGAATGCAAGCCTGTTAATGTAAGAGGTTACTCCTCTCTCACTGGAAACTCATTCTTCTAGTGTCTTGGGCAAATTGGTAGAAATAAAATTTTGGTTTATATTACACATGGATCTTTCTGTTATTATTTGTAAAGTTAATGTTAAATGTTTTGTACTGTTAAATGGCTTGCTTGTTTTTCTTGAGTAACGTTAAAACATCTCTACGGACTCCTCTTTGAGAAGCTGTGGGACAGGGCTGCACTACCTGCAGGATAACTCGATGAGTCTTAATACCTACCCCACTAGATGTGAAACTGCGATACTTGAGCATTTTTGTGAATTTGTCCAGGAGTTAAAGCTAGTAGCCTGGTAAGTGCTTATCTCAGTCATTATGTTGTGATGAGAACATGTTGCTGATCAGTATTAAATGTTGCACCTGTGGGTAAGAGAACAAGAATCAGGATTAAAATTTAAATTTTTCTTCTTGATTTTAAAACACAGTCTTTGTGGATGTTCATTAGTGTCATCATGTAGATCGGCTGCCTCTCAGGTGGTAATGATGTGCTGTAGATCACTAAATATGATTGTCTTCAAGTGGCTGCTTTTCACCAGAGAAATGACAGCGTGTATCTCCTCCGTCCGCTGCAGTGATAGTATAAATTGGCATTGAACACCTGGAGGATAAAAAAATATATATATATAAATATATATATTAGTTGTAGGTTGACCAAGATCAAACAGAGCATTCTTCACTTTCATTTATCATCTTCTGTCACAACTTGAATATGAACTAGATTTAAATTTTGATACAAAAATGTAGACAAACAGTTATGTCAGACGTTTCGTCCATTGCAAAAAAAAGCATGTCCCCACAGTGGTCAAATGTTGAGTAGAAAGCGGCAACATGTTCTGCCAAGTGAAATGAATGGACTTGTTTGATCTCTAGACATTCCTATTTCTACCTCTGAACTCTATGAATGTGACCATTTGACAATTTCTGATGCAATTAAAAGTTTTTTTACAGGTTTACCAAACCTTAGATGTCTTCCTTTTCCAGTTTAAGGTCATTGGCTTCCATGTCTGTGAGAACAATTAAAAGTTAGTGTAACTCTGCACTTAAATGAGTGAAAAATTACTTTAGGCACCTTTTACACTGTTCAGTTTTACTCCTATTACAGCAAGTGTTGAGTAGAAATCCTAACAGCTCTAGTGTGAAGGTGGTGTTTGTGTAACTAACCTGTGAGGATATGGTCAATGCACTTTGCCACAAGTTCTGCATCCTCCATACTGAAGCACATAGGAGGTTTAAATTTTAAGACATTGTCCCAAGGACCGTCGGTACTGACAACAATTTGATGTTCCTCTTTCATCCTGGTACAAAAGGAACAGTAAGTTAAGTCACAGGGTCAGTGTATACAAAAATAAGTTAAAGGCATAGGTTTCTTTCTTGGCACAAAAAAGGGAGCACTATAAATTTGAATACCCGAATTACTGTATTGTCCCATACCTCTTTACCACCCATGCTGCTGTTTTTGTAGCAGGTGTCTTCTGCTCTCTGTCTGTAACGAGCTCCAGGCCCAGAAACAGCCCGACACCTCTGTAATAAAGTTGGGAGAGAGACATATTAATGTTCCATCAGCAACCTTTGAGACTACACTGTATGAACTTTATGTGTCACAGTGGCATCTGTCTAGATGTGCTTATCTTAATGTCTCATGAACAAAGGTCAGTGCTAATACACAGGTTATGTCACATTTGCATTATGTACGACAATTACTTAATTTTAAAGCAATTTCCTGAATAACTGAGTGAAGAGAATTTTAAGGAAATTAGTTGTAGATATCTATGGATTAACAATTAATTTGGAAAACATTTTTTTTGTTACTAAACAAGGTCACTCCATGGTATGTTTTCAAAATGTTACTATTTTTTTTTTTCTAAATCTGCCTCAGTTTGTTTAATGTTATAATAAAAGCCAAATAGAAGTTTTCTTTCAGCTGAGGAAGACCAAGTGACATTTTGACATCACATTAGGAAAAGCAAAACTATAAATAGAATTAATGCCCAGATTTAAGGGAGGTTTTGCCATTACTGCTTACCTGGGATACGTTATTAATGTTAGTAATACCTGTGCTGTTCCTGCAATGACAAGTCAAAATCACTGCTGTACAGCATAATACACAAGTGGGAAAATTATTTGTGTGGGAATAATGGCTTTTTAAGGTTATAATTTTTTCATACTTATAACCTTATTTTGAATTGACATAGCTCGTCTACAGTGTGAAGTCAGTGCAATAGTTACAAGATGCATCAGCTGCTCACAGGCCCTGCATAGCCGAGATACAAGTGAGACGAGGCATCTAATCAGCCAAGATAAGTGGAAACAGCTGTGTGCACGTACCAAGGGCGTGTAAGAGCTTTAATTAGTGATAGATGGTCATTATAAATTAATGATTTCTTGTTTGCATTTTAATGATATATCTGTAAACAAAGTAGCATTTGTTCCAAAAACAGGGAGATCCACTAATGTTCAACCCATTTAAGAGTAAAGCTACTCCAAAAAAGGACAGAGGCATGGTGGCAATTTTTTAAAGCTTTCACTTTTACTTTAAATCTATCTTCAGGAGCAGGCAAAAATGCCACAGCAACAGCAGCTAATTAATACCAGGTGTGCCAGCTGGTTGCACGCCTGCAATGTCACAGGTATACACAGCATGAGAGAAGACAGCAGCACTAACTCAGACTTGTCCACAATATTATCCAAACAGCTTTTACTGGAAAATTTTGAGAACAAATCCTGAAAAGATGTCTCTCAAAAATAAAGAAAAATCTAGAGTGAGTTTATAAAAATATGAGACTCCCAAGATTTCTTATTTTACATAGAACAAAGATCACCTAAAGTGTTCAGAAGTTCTGTTTATCATTTCAAGTGTCCAGGATGCAATGCTGATCTTACAAGTAAAACTGAGCACTGTCTGATTTCCATATTAAGTGATCACTCAAAAAGACAGTGCCACGTGTGAACACATGACATCACGCATGGAAATTAAACTAACAACAGAGTAGAACTTCCTGAAAGATTGAATCTGTTACCAGAATCCTGTACCACAAAACAAGTTCAACTAAGTCTGGCTCTCTCGTGGGTTATCTAGCTTCACTGAGAATGACATTGGCACTACAAAGCCAGTTATGAACTGGGCTCTCCTGTCAGTCTAGCAGCATTTTCATGTAAAAGAGGCAGAGTTGTTAATAAGAAGCAACATTGCCAGAACCATGGATGAACTACTGAATATAATATGAGATCATGGAACAGTGATACCCACAAGGAAAATCGTTTAGAGAGGGAGCAAGAAGTGACGTCAGAGCGGCTGAACTGTGAACAATAGGCTGTGGTCACATAATTAGAATAGAATAAGAAGCCATTGGAATGTTAGGAAAAATAAACTTTCAAATATTATGGAAAGACTAAGAATATACCATATTTACCACAGTGTTATTTTAAGGGTCTTCTTAAATAAGTAGCTCTATTTCTGTCCCTTGTCCACTGACAAACTATTGTGAACATGTGTTAAGGGAAAAAAAAAACACTGCTGCCAGGGTGGAGAGAAAAGGACAGTGAAGAGGAGTTACACCTAAAGTCATATGTTTTTTTTATATTTATAGTCATGGGAAATATTTAACAATATATAGATTTTTTCCAAATTAAAAAAATATATCATTACAGAATCTCTTCATGTTATTCTAGCTGCAAGGGTAGAAGCTTGTACAAATGCAGACATAAATTCAGTTGGGAATAAAAAAAAACTGTCCATTTAAAATACAGCATTGATGATCATAGAGACTGTAGACTCCCTCAGTCTTTTAGAAACTGCTGTAAAACAGAGTGACCCATGAATGTCTGAAACATCACAACAATATGATTGCTCTATAGAAATATTTATCGTTTATCACATTATGTGAACTCTTTTGTCCCTTTCAGGATTCTGTAGGAATGATCACTCATTTTTTTCTAGTGATCTGATTGGTCACTGTTCAGACTGTTGACAAGTCCTGATTTGATCCTTTGAAGTTAACCTGTTCTAGAGCAGCATAAGTTACTGTGGTGATCTAGCCTGATTAAAAGTGAGCCAGGTTTGTGGTACCAAAAGACCTGAGCTGAGCCCAAAGTTTGCTGGATAAGCCACTAAACTTGCTCCGTGGTACAGGCCCCTGTCTTTCATTAGCTGCTGTTGCTCTAGCATTCTTGCCTGCTCCTAAAGATGGTTTTAAAGTAAAACCGAAAGCTTTAGAAAATTGCCACCATGCCTCTGTTTTTTGGAGCAACTTTATTTAGCATTTGCTTTTATGAGTTTTTTGCTTTTCAAAAGTGACTTCATCCTATGGATTACCACAGCAGAACAGCATTCGCCTTCATGAGCCCGATCGCACTAGTCACTGCATCCTTACCTGACATTGCCAATTATTTGATGTCGTGTTTGTAGCTTGGTGAGCAAATCTTTAAGATGTGCTCCCACTCGCATGGCGTTTCCTCTTAGGTCCTCCATCTCTATTACATCAAGCACTGCCAGGCCAATTGCACACGACACTGGATTCCCTCCGAACTGTATGAAGTTGGAGAAAAGACAAATTAATTCATCTTGACATGCATGTTTAGCAATAGCCAGTACAAACAGATTTTTAACTAATATTATTTTGCAGCACTTTTTTTTTTTTTTTTTTTACTTAAGAAGAGCCCATCTTTATGTAACTGATACTCATTTAATCATAGTATTATGAAATCATTTTTTGTTGCAGGCATCAGGCTGTCTCTACAGCTGTGAAAACCTAGATGCCAACTTGACTGAGCATTCATTTATATTATATTGAAGCTACTGTATATTCACCGTATTGAAGTACTCTACACCGTTGTCTGTGAACGCTCCAGCTATCTCCACAGTGGTTGCCACACATGCCAGCGGATGCCCATTGCCCATTGGTTTGCCCATGGTCACTATGTCAGGACAGAAACCCTCTCCCTCCAGCTGAAAAGCCCAGAAATGACTTCCCACACGTCCAAAACCTGTCTGCACCTCATCTGCCACAAACACGCCACCAGCTGAGTGCACATAACTGTGGAGAGCAGGCAGGAGATGTACCAAGTCACCAATGTGGCTGAGCAAAGAGGACCTGAAAATTGAGTCACTACTCACTCTGCAACTTTAGTTAAGTATCCTTGAGGCAAGATTATGTGCCCCCCAACACCAGGTAATGATTCAGCAATAAAGGCAGAAATCTACAAGACAAAAGAGATATTTTTCATAAACTGATAATGTGCATTACAGCATTAATCTGAGTGATTCTGTATAATGATGTTTTGAATGTTGCTGATTTTTTTCAGGCTGCATGAAACTGTGAAGCGTACCTTGCGACCTTTCCTGTGCACCTCCTCAATTAGGTCTTTTACAGTCTCGGCATATGCTTGGCCTGGGTTTGAGTGATTCTCCCTGTATATGCCTCTGTAGGTGTCTGGTAGGGGTGCCTAGGAGGATGAAACACATTCTTTCAGATAGGCAGGAGTCTGCTATTGGTCAGCAATTTTTTTAATAATAGCTGTATAACTTTACACACCACATGAACCCATTCTTTCTGTCCTGCCAGTTTCCTGAACTTGTAAGGACTAATGTCGATGAGGGACATTAGATGCCCATGGTAAGCACTAGTATAAAAGAAGAGTTATTTTTAATTGATAGCATGTGTGTTGTCACAGGGCCGAAGTGTTGCATTAGAACAGAATACTTACTGGTCAAGCACAATTACATCCTCATGTTTTGTGTACTGCTGTGCCAATCGTAGGGCAAGATCATTGGCTTCTGAACTGTAAAGGGGAGATGTAAAATCACCGGAATGGTACATCAGGAACACCATCCTGTGGTACTGTGGGAGTATTAAAAAGTGCTACTTACCCAGAATTAACAAAGTAGAAGACACACAGTTTCTCAGGAAGGGTGGCAGCCAGGCGCTTTGCATACATGATTATGTTGTCATGCAGGAATCGTGTATTTGTATTCAGGAGTTCCATTTGTGCTGCTGCAGCTTTTGTAATACTGGGGTGACAATGGCCCACTGCAATAAAAAAAAAAACATACTGGTTGTTACTAACTTATCAAAACATTTTATGAGGCAGGGTGTAATATACTTTTTATAGGCAGAAAGTCAATGTGGACTATGCACTGGATGATAAATGTTTTACCTTGATGAACATTACTGATGCAGTCCAGATAGCGCTTGCCATTTTCATCAAATAGATATTGTCCTCTTGCTCTTACTATTTTCACAGGGTTATCTGGATAAAAGAGTCTACATGACTTCCTGTAAGAAAAGGAATTCAATGAATTGCCATACATGTCAGTAATATGTGCCTTTCTGCAGGCACCTTCATGACAGCATGCTCTGTACAATTTGACTATTAGCTAACACTAGTGATGTAGATGTACTTCCTGCACCAGCACAGCAAATTCAACCTGCCCCAGGAGCTGCTGATACAATTTTACAATGGAATCACAAAGTCTGTTCTCTGCACATCTGTCACTGTCTGGTTTGGTTCAGCAACCGAACAGCTTTAGTTCTAAGTGTACAGCCCGAATGGACAGTTCAGGCTGCAGATAAAACACTCCTGGACATAAACTGTTTGAACTTCTCCTCTCTGAACGCTGCTACAGGCCATCACTCTCATGAACAGCTAATCCATTTGTCAGCATTGGCATTTGTTTAACAGGACACAGCAAACAGCCTCAGTGCAATAACTGCCCAGTACAATAGATTGTAAATACAATCACTTCATTGTAAATACTCACACGCCGTGAATACGCTGTCGACTGTTTAACTTACTAGGGTGGAACTACAACACCTAGTGGTTTAAAGTAATCCGAGAGTGCTAATTTTAACCCTACCATCTTTCGACCACTAAGCGATTTCGTTGCCACGTATGAACAATTGTTTGGTTAAAATCAATGCTTCAACACGGCGTCATCTCTCCATCACTAGTTAGCACCATGAAAACGATAAATAGTCAGTTTCGCTTCGAAATACCCAATAAATCGGTTCCTCATTGCCAGAGTTTCTTCTTTCTTCAGTTTTTGAAGTGCCATGGTCGCTTTTTTCTTTTTCTTTTTCTTTTTTCTTCTTCTTCCTCTACTTCAGTGTGAGGTTTGGCAAACAACCATTTGGTGCATTACTGCCACCAATTGGCGAGGAGTGTAGAAAGTTTACTTTATCTCTGGATTTATAAGCTACCCAGCAGTAATTCAACATATAAGCATAAAAAGTATTTAAAATTAGACAATTTTTTACCAGCTGCAAGATTAGATGTTATTTACTGAATAATGCATCAACAATTAGGCTATTATTTGTGGAGTTTCTATCTAGTTTGTTAAACGGGATTTTGAGACGATGCCTGAGGAATGGAAGAGAAGTGTTCTAGTGCCGATCTTTAAGAACAAGGGTGATGTGCAGAGTTGTAGCAACTACAGAGGTATAAAGTTGATGAGCCACACAATGAAGCTATGGGAGTAGTGGAAGCTAGGCTAAGAAAGGAAGTGGATATCTGTGAGCAGCAGAATAGCTTGAGCAGCAGTATGGCTTCATGCCCAGAAAGAGCACTACTGATGCCATTTTTGCCCTGAGAATGTTAATAGAGAAGTACAGAGATGGTCAGAAGGAGCTGCATTGCGTCTTTGTAGATTTAGAGAAAGCGTATGGCAGAGTGACAAGTGAGGAGCTATGGTACTGTATGAGGATGTCAGGAGTGGCACAGAAGTACATCAGAGTAGTTCCGGATATGTATGAGAGGAGTACGACAGTAGTGAGATGCGCTGTAGGTCAGACAGAGGAGTTCAAGGTGGAGGTGGGGCTACATCAAGGATCGGCTTTGAGTTTCTTCTTGTTTGCTATGGTGATGGACAGGTTGACAGATGAGGTCAGACAGGAATCTCCCTGGACAATGATGTTTGTGGATGACATTGTGATCTGTAGTGAGAGCAGAGAGCACATGGAGGAACACCTGGAAAGGTGGAGGTCTGCTCTGGAAAGAAGAGGAATGAAAGTCAGTCGTGGTAAGACAGAATACATGTGTATGAA
>NW_018128162.1:771424-779514 GCF_001952655.1 Monopterus albus
AGGGACAGCTCAGGTCGGCTGTTTTGGGGACAAGGTCAGAGAGGCCAGATTGAGATGGTTTGGACATGTGCAGAGGAGGGTTATAGTGGTTATATTGGTAGAAGGATGTTGGAGATGGAGCTGCCAGGCAAGAGGTCAAGAGGAAGGCCAAAGAGGAGATATATGGATGCGCTAAAAGAGGACATGAAGTTAATTGGGGTGAGAGTAGAGGATGCTGAGGATAGAGTTAGGTGGAAACAGATGATTCGCTGTGGCGGCCCCTAATGGAAACAGCCGAAAGTAGAAGAAGAATTAGGCTATTATCCAGTAATATAATATACCTTAATATGAAATGCACCATTCTGTATTGTATGTAATTTTACTTTTGGCACTTTAAAGTATATTTTGATGCTAATACTTTTGCAGGACTTTGACTTGTGACAAAGTAGTTTTAGTATTGTATTATTTAAGTACCCTAAAGGATCTGAGTACTTCTTCCCCGTCTGGTTTGTCATATTTGTTGTAAATGTCATGCTCTGCTTTTTGAATGACTAATATGAACTGGCCAATGACAAACCTGAACAAAAAAGAATGATTGCTCTCAGTGATCTTGTAGGTCTTCATCCAGCAGTGTTGCAAACATTTCCCCTGATAGTCCATCACTGATCCTTTTCCCCACTTTAAGATGAAGTGCTGGAAAAAAAACTGTCACTCTTATTTTATTGACTGAATTCTTTGATTCATCCCCGTTAATTTGAATGTATCCTAACTGTAGTATCAATTTAGGCTTGTATTGTATGTGAATTAAAAATATACCCTTCTTTAGCCTTCTTTTCTAGTACGCTAATGTAAAATATACTATGGAATCAGGAAGCTTCAAAGACTGTATTATAACCAAACCTCCTTTCCTCTGCATGTAGCCTAACATATACTAAAGAAAAGAAAAGAAAAAGAAAGAAAGAAAATACCACTGTTTCCTGTACCGTACAAAGCTCACATACACTAATATTATGTTAACAGTAGTTTGTGGAATCGTTTTGCTTAGTGTCCTCCTGACACCCACCGCGCATGCGTCAGTGGTAGAGTTGGGCTGACATTCTACAAGGTTTTTTTTTTAATCGCAAATAGGCTATCTAAATTACACTAGTAGATCACTACATTATTCTACATATATTCTATATCTTCTATCATAAAAATGCGTTTGCATTGCGCTAAGAGTTTGGTAGGTTTTTATTTTATGCTGTCACTTTATTTAGAAGAGCCCAACTGTGGAGCTGTTAAGACAGACATGTGCAAAATAAGTGTGACATATGTTACAAAAGGTTTAGTGTCAGTTGGGAACACATGAATAAATGTCATACTGGGAAAAGTACCTGCCCCATGTGAGTACTGTGGGGGATTTCTCGCAGTCACGTTTTTTAGACGTAGTACTAATAACACCTCTTTGTTGGTATCGTCCAAAGACTATAAATATTCAGCTAAACCGCTATCTAAGCTGTGTACTGTGTGTAGCCTCGGTTGCTAAGGAACCCTCGAATGCAGGTACTACATCAGGACAGCTGCAGCATGCTAGCTTTGCAAACGAGACTGCGTAATCAAGCTAACGTTACAACTAGTTTGAATAAACATAATCGACCCAGGCTTTACATTTATTATCAATCCTTTTCATATTCCAGTCTAACGAGTCATGGCTACAACCAGGTACAATGACAAGCTATTAAACGTTAGCAAACAGACCGAATTTAAGCAGACTAATGCTAGTAACATTAGCGTCAGTTATGGCACTTGTTAACAGAACCGCTTAGTGCTCCACGAGCTGCATCGTGTCGCTGAGCTAGCTTGCTATATACTTTGTCTGCAAGCTTTACTAATTAGATTTGGCCAGTAAATCTAGCTTGATGTTAATCAGTTCTATGGCGTTAATGACAAATAGTTGTCCTGTGGCTAACGTTGGCGATAATACAGATAGATTTTCAATTGGCTAACGTTTAGATAAGCGCAAGTTAAACTGCGTAGCACTGACTGAAACTTGTTTGCTGCTTTGCACGTTAATAAAGACGGAAAGTAGCCTTAAGTCAAAACTAATTAACTCACTAACTCTTAATAATGCTGTTGTGTCCTAGATGCCTCTTGTTGCTTTGAGATTGTGATGGCATTAATTTGTAGTAATGTTAGTTTTAAACCAGCGAGTGGTTGACAGCAATGGGCTTCACTGGCTTTGAGCAAATGGAGTCGTTGTGTTGGGTGCAGAGCTCTTCTAAGTGACTGCTGCCATAGGGTGACGTTCGGTTTGGTTTGGTTTGTACCCCCTGGTCCGGTGAAGTAGCATGTCTTCTGGTATGTGGAACTAGGCTAACAATGTAGCACCATGTTTGCTACAAGGAGGAAGGTCCTGGAGGCCACATCTGCCTGCTAACAGCAAGTGTTGAAGCAAAATCTCTTCAGTGAGCATTCTTAAGTGTCTTAATTTAGATTAAGAAACAGAATTTGAAAATGACATATTGCACATGAATACATGGTTTAGTGTTGGCATTAAATGTACCCTACAGATTGGGTGTTCTGCACTTCCAAAGAAGGCTAAAAGTGCATGTTGCATTGTCAGAGAGTGGATAAAGTTTCAGTTTTATTTTGAGATGCACACTTTTATGCTGGGCAAAGGTCCACATGGATTTTTTGCATGGGCCACTGCAGATTAGTTTGTGAATTCAGTAGCCATAACATCTTAAAAGCTAATTATATTCTTTGCATAATGAAAATATCTGAGCAATGTGTGTTAATGAAATGGAGATGCAGGCTGTCTTGAAGTCCTCTATTCCTTGTAGTTAGTTGCATCACATAATTCTGGCTTTGCTTTGTAATATAAGCTCTTGAGACCTGGTCACTGCCCCCCCCCCCATACTGTGGCATGCTTACAACCCCTGTCCCCATTCATTTTTCACACACTTCCCCCATCCTTTCCCTTTTCTTCTTTCCCTCCCCCTTCCATTCTTTTCACAACTTATTTGTGCTTGTTGGGCCCAACAGACTTTGCCATGGAGTCATCCCAAAGGTTTTTACTTGGGACATATTCTGTGTTCACTTTGAAATCACACTAGTTGGTGTTTATTATTCCAGTAAGAAATGGCCATCTTCACTGTACATGATGGAATGTGAAGTGTTTCTTTGTTCTGGGTTTCCTCACATCTATGTGTGCATTCTCTGCCTTTTGTGAACATGAACTTCTGCCTCTGCCTTTCATCTGTGAATGAGGCAGCATGTAGATCTGAGCCTGGGTCTTGCATGAATATGTAGCCATTATATGGAGCACATTTATGCTGGCATTCTGTTGCTATTTCTGTGAGCTTTTCAATGCTACAACAGTTGGAGCATGGTGGAGCAAAGACCCCATTAGCAGCTTTTACACTTTTCTCCAAGGCTTGATCGATCTGTTAGGCAATTTATAAGTTACTGATCAATGAAGTGCTTTCTCTGCAGTGTGTGTGACCATTTTTATTTAATCATTAACATGGTTTCTATCCCTTCTTGTCTTTTCCTCTAGGTGGAATAAAGATAATGGTGGCATAATGAATAACCTGGTCAATCTGGCTGGTTGAGGTGTAGAGGGAACACCACAAACCATGCCAGGATTTTGACTAAATTTTACACTGCCCCTAATAAATCTCATCATCCTCCATGTGTATCCCTGGATCGTAACTACAGCTATGGTAACTCTTATCACAGAGCAGCTTCGAAAACAGAGTTTGGAAGAACCTTATCACAAAGCTTTCTCATTCAATGTGAATGTGGTGAGTTGGATACAAAACTTAATCTTGGATACCTCTAGTTTCTTGATTCACATGAATTGAACTTAAATTTCTGTGTCCCAGTCATTACCTGCTGTGGGCTCCAGTCCCACTGTCTCATGGAGTGCATCTACAGTGGGAAAAGGCAAGTGCATCAAAATAAGCATTTGCATGTATCATTGGTGAAATCTGTCTCATGTCTGTCTTTTGGCATTTTCAGAGACTAGCTCAACTACACACCCATCATCTGAAGCCAACCTTCTGGATGATTCCTGTGGACTTGACTCCCGATGGCTCCCTTTGCAGTGTGGAAAACCCCTCCAGAGACCAGAGGTTTCCTTCACAGACAAGGGTTTCCAAAGCTCACCTCCACCACCCCCTTCAAAACGCCACTGCCGGTCCCTTTCTGTACCAGAAGACCTATCTCAGTGCCGTTCTACCTGGCATCCTAGTGCGTCCAAGGTTTGGATTCCAGTTAAACGTGGCTGCCAAAGTGGAGGAGCATCCATTTCAGGCTCTGGAGCCAGCTCTCTGCCACTTTGTCATCCCAGTTCCTCTTTCACCTCTTCCTCGCTACACTCATCTTCTAGCCCTACCTTCTTTAGTTTGGCAATGTCCTCTGACTCCCCACTACCATGGAGCTTCCCATGGGACCCCTGTGACACATTGAAAGGAGCCTGTTCTGCCTCATTTGCTACTCCTTCTTCCTGCTCCTCTTCGCCAGCCCCCCTGATTTCTCGCTCAGCACTTCATCGCCGCTTCTCCCTCTCACCCGTGCACATTCAGGATGCCTCTGCTGTGCTCCTGCCCCCTCAGCCCTCCCCTTCTTCTGCTGTGATATATGGCTGTTCTGGCATGGAACACCCAGCCCTGTCTCCATCTCCCACTTCAGCCTGCAGTACACCATCCTCTTCTAGGCGTGACCTGCACCCAGCGCTGCCACGATGCCACTCACAGCCCTGTGACATGCGCAAACCTCGCTTGAAGAGGCGTCATGACTCGGATATCCTGCCATGCCCCAGGCCAGGCCTTGACTTCAGCAAGATGACACAGGTGAGCAAAGAAGTGTAATGGGATAACAGGATAGGTAGATTCTGTCAGGCCTGAGATCAGCAGTAGACCTGTACTAGCACCCACCACCAATTGTGTTTTATGGACACTGCTCATACTTGCCTCCATACTCTGAACTCTATGCAAAAGGTGGTCTGATACATATTTAACACAGTTATCATGATTAAATTACATTTATATAAACTGGATTTAAATAAGAGTGACTGAGTTTTAGCGTTAATGGTGTTTAAGCTGATCCTTTGCTTGTGTTGGTCTGGTCATATACCCCAGCCAAGCCCATTACTTCGTATCAGTTAATCCATTCAGCCACTGCCATCCATGTAGACTTTCTGTACCAGCCTATGTTTTATTACCTTTGGGTGTGGATTGTGGAGATGTATGCTCATAATTTGGCTGCAGTCAAGGTATAGTCAGCAATTGTAGCAATGTCTACATTTTGATCACCGTGAACAGAAGAAATTTCATTTAGGAGCTCGTAGCATCACTTAATTCATGAATGTGCGATATACCAATGATACTAGTGACTGGGGGAAGAGTCGATGCCACAGGAGACATGTCAAAATACTAGCAACTGGGGTACAATATGTGGCTAACCAGCTATAGATTCCACTGTTCTCTCACAACAATCTCCAGCTGATCTAGCTGAAGTCATAACCACCACATACATCTGGACTAGCAATTTAGCTAAATATCTCAGGGAAAGTTGACTTGGCAAACCAGCTAATGTGACAGATAATGGCCAAACATTACCACAAAGATTAGCCTATTACCATAATGATTTTCAGTATCATATAGCAAATAATTGACACACCTATCAGCAGAAAAAGAGCAACCTCTGTGCCTTTCTTCATCCTTTTTAGATCCTGGAACTCTGTATTTTTGGAAAGCATCAGGTAGCTATGTTTACATGGGTCTTTGAATTTATTGGATGGCCCCATGGCATGTAGCATCTCATTTTCAAGGGAATCCCACTTTGTCTGGTTAATGTTATAGTCCTCCTTATTAAGACGTTTTCTGAATTTTCCAGCGCATCCCCCCCTTCCCAACTATGCCTGTGCAAGAGTGCCTCCTTATGCTGACTGGATGAAATTACCCAGCCTGACTCCCCCCCCCACCCCACCTATTACAGAGCAAGCAAAGCACACGACCACATGGGGTTTGTGGAGCACATTAACTGAAAGGCCAGGCAGAGAAATGTTAGAACAATTTAGCTGACTCACAAAATGTGTAATGAATTGCTGACTATACCTTTAATGAGCACTGAGAATGAAACTGCCCCATTTTAGTGAGTTGTTTTAGCACATGTTAAATGCCAATTTGTTGCAATAACATAATACTCAATGGCGATTCTTTTCTTCTGTATAGATTGGTAATCGTGAGACCCTGGTGTGTGGTAAAGGTGGCTGCATAGTCCCAGTGTCTTCCCAGACAGAGCAGTGCTTCTCCCCTGCCGAGTTCCCGGGACAAGCAATCATTGGGCCACTAAGTGAAAGTGAGGAAGATGAAAGAAGAAGGACTGCAATAGATGGAGGACAAAAGATGGTTTTTGAAAGGGACTGCACTGAACTGGACTTGAACCTTATAGAAGAAAACTGACCACTCCTTGGTGCTCCCAGTGTGAATACTGCATTCATGACCATGTTAAGCACAGCTTTAGGCTTTGTGCAATCTAGTAGAATTCTTGGGGAATTGCTGCCCTTTGAAGGCACACCCAGAGTTCATAATCAAGAACCAAGCAATTAGGAGCTAATATCAATTTACAATGTTATGATTGTAACACTCTAGCTAGTTCAAGATTTCAACATTTTACAAAAATGTCAGAGCACCTGCCTGTTCAGTACTCAACATGAGGGAAATGCGCATGGGCAAAACAAGTTTTCATGCACACAGTTTTGGCTAATATTTCATATTGATGATACAGACCTTAATTATAATTAACCATTGGTGTGCATCTTGCAATTATGTATCCTCATCAAAGAACACAAAGTATGCAGTAAGCAGAATGTTCCTAATGTTTCCTCATAAGTGATTTTAATACACACTTGAAGCCAATAGGTTAATAGGATGGAGATAAGCATTCCACAGTTCATCAGATGCCGCTGTAGTCTACTGTTGTACTTGGGTCCATGAATGCGTGTGAGCTGCTAAAGGACAATGTTGCCATGTGTAGGCCAAAGTAATATTCAAGTATCCCAGACAAAAGAATACTATATGTAAATACTCTCCTGTAGGTTGAACAGGACACATTCCAGGATTTTGCTGCGGTTCCTTAATTTCATTACAGACCCTAAAAAGGTCTTTTTTTTTTTTTTTTTTTTTTTTTTTTTTACACTGCTGTTCATTACTTTAGCGTCTCCTGTTTGAGCAACTCAGCGTTCTCAAAGGCAGGTTTTTCCTTTAGAAGACAAGAGAGCTCTCCCTTTCTGTCCATGTGGTCTGTTTTTTTTTAGGTTTTGTCAGTTGCATGGACAATAACACACCATGTCAACAGTCAAACTGATAATGTACACTGACCATGCTTTAATCTTAAAATCCAGAGTTCTTGGTGCTTCAGTTTTCATTTCACAGCCAGACATTTTTGTAGACTCCATTTGCGCTGAATGATATATTTTTGAGCAGGTGGTATAGTAAATTCAATAACTAAGTTGATGCTGCAGCTGGACTAGATAGGGCACAATGTACTGTACAGTTGGTGAGTACACAAGTCAAGCCAATTCTGAGTATGTGACAAAGGTGGTAGTGACGCATATGACTTGGTGGCCTTTCAGTAATGACTTTTCATGTTTCCAGATGGAAGTATTCCTATTGCACAATTTATGTACTATTAAAATTTAATAGAATGGTATTTTTCCCCAAAAATGTGGCTTGTCTTTATTCAAAAAGGACTTCCTGCTTTTATTCAAAAACAGAAGGTGCTAGATTAGATTATTCTGACACCTAGTGACTGATTTCAGTATAGTCCTGATGCAGCATAAAAATGTACGACGTATAGTTAATTCTGAGTTTTTAATAGCACTTGTACATACCAATATTTTATGGTTGGGGAAAGTAACATTTACCTGAATGAGGTCTGATAGTAACTGACTCGTTCTTTTAAAACACTTAATAGCAGACGAGGTACACTATAAAAGTTGATGATTTTATAAACAGACTTGGTACACGGCGGAGGCTTTACGTCTTTGTCAGATTAAAGTCGTTCCGCCGTGGAACGTGAGGGCGCTCCTTCCAGTCCACTGTGGGTTTTTTTTTTTTTTTTTT
>NW_018128162.1:779528-793473 GCF_001952655.1 Monopterus albus
CCCCCCCCCCCCCCAAAAAAAGCCACTTCCTCTTTTGTCTGATTTCATGGCGATCGGGAGAGAGGGAACACTACGGACGCAAGCACACTGTTTCAACACTCTTGAAAGAGTTTATTCAGGGTAAATAATTGGCGATTTTTTTTGTGCAAGATTTGGTCACTGGGTTACAAAGTAGTTCCGCTTGAATTCGGCCAAGTGGTTGATTCATCTTTCCATGTAGAACTAATTTGTTCAGATTCTGAGTCAGATATTTCACATTGTAGCGCCACTCGCTGATAACAAATCGGACGAAATGGGCTCCCCCTTTGCTTCTCCCCCCCACCCCCACCACAGCGGCACACTGGTTAACGGCGCTGGTTAGCTAATGTTAGCAATGCTGCAAACGCCACATATGTGAAGCTGTGGGAATTGTTTGGTTTGGCACACTTTACAAGTTAGTGGCAACTAAATAACACCAATTGGTGTGTATGTTCGGAAGTTATTAAGAATTTATAGTTTCATTTAACATTTAGTGACTTAAAAGTCCTCAGATGCTTGTGTTTGGGTTAGCTAGTCAACATCGGATAGCTAGCTCTTGTGCTGTGTATTTTTAGTTAGCGTTAGCTTAGATCGTCAGAAGTTAGTGTTAGCTAAACTACGTCAGAATGAATTGACTAAGTATGATATATCTGTTACCCAACATGCACAAATTAACTAACATTTGCATAGAAGAGACAGATGTCCACCATTCATTGCAAATACCGCAGTTATACTCGATGACCAACGTTAGCACAGAAAATGGCTAGCTAACACTTGCTAGTTAACGGTAACTTTTATGCTAATGAGCGGCTCTTTAACATCGATATTTCCACCATTAGGTTTTCATTAAAGTTAGTCACTTGTATTATCAGCTAACGTTAACTGGTATCATCATTGTTTTAACTGTGTGTATGAGCAATAGTGTTTTTGCAAGCTAAAGTAAACTTAACCACTAAGTTGTGGAATGGTAAACGGTAAAAACAAAGTGATGTAGTCTCAACCTGGGTGAACCCGTTGTGAACGAGTTATGAGCACAAATTAGCTGTAATCAAAACGAGTTTGTCACCAGGGGATGCACACCACACAAAATTTTGACTACTCTATATGACGTCTTGAGAGCTTGGTAACACAGAGTTATTGTCTTCTTAACAAGCCATTTGCTACGTTAGGATCTGTATGACATTGTGTCTATAACCAGTATACCTTTTCTTTGTTTACAGTGTAAACTACTTTGTCAGCCTGAGTGGCTCAACCTGAGTTGCACAAGGAGCCTTGCTCTGCTGGTGAGTGGCTATAGTTTGTAACTGTTGAATTAAATAAATAAATAAATGCTATAATGAATGTCTCTGGGTTTAATTTGATGAATCTTGTATGTTTTTCAAAACTGAGTGCTTAGAGTTTACAAATTTCCAGTCTTTGTTATCATGTCCTACTACATTTTCATGTCAGGTTTAAGCTGGAGAGCTTCTGCAAAATCAAAAATATGGTCAATAGTAATTATGTACTGAGACGTTTTTTATATTTTTTCTCTACTGTTTACTTTTGTACAGAATGTGAACAAATTCAGGTAGTTGCACAAGAATACGACTGCATACTTTTTTTTTTTTAACTGACTCTTTTCCTTATTTCTGTGCAGGTGAAACTAAGGGGACATACTTAAGGGAGCTTCACAGCACTTGGATCTGTTCTGATCTGTCCCAGTTTTAGACTACTTGGTCTATGGCTCTGTTGGACAAGCACAAACAGGTCAAGAGGCAGAGACTTGACCGAATTTGTGAGGGTGAGATTTCATAAATGCTCATACATGAAGTAAATATAAATATGTAGCATAATGTGTTTATGGGATATATTTTGTTACTTAAAAATATTATACCCCAAGAGATGTGTACTTTTTGCTGTGTCCACATGTGAAAACCACAACAGTTTTAGATGCAGTCTATAACCGTGTAGGCAGACCATAGTGCTGACAGCTCTTGCTAGTTTGTGTATTCTTAGAATCAGATGCTGATGTGTCCTTTTGTTTTGTATGTTTGTATAAATCTGCTTTTTCATGGTTACTTTTAATATATTATTCCTGTGTTCTAGTAATGAAAGTATTTATTTTGTTATAATGTAGTTATTTTATTATAATAATGTGGTAGGTAATACAATGCTCTTAATTATCAGTGACTTGTTAAAATACAGACCCTGACTGTATTTCTTACCTCCTCCCAGGGCATTTGAGAGTGGAGGAGTTTCTGTTAAAATGATATGTACAAATGGAAACTTTGAAATTTAGTTCATTTTGAAGTTAATTAAACCTTTTTATGCGGTTGTAAGTATATTCAGGTATTGCCAGTACAGTGGAGATTTCTAGAAGAGATAGCACTTTGAGTTGGACTGGAGTGGAGAGTGTAGAACACTGATGAGTGTAGAACAGATGATGGAGATAAGACATAATGGTGCACTAAAATGGAGGGAACCCTGTGGGAGTGTCTCTAGAGACGGGTGAGAGGGAGAGGACAAGGTGAAGGGTCGCGACCGCAACTACGGGGAAAAGGGCCAGCTGTTTCTTTAAAAAACGACAACAGCCAAACCGCCCTGGTCTCAGCCTCGGCTATGCTAATGATGTTAGTGCTGGTTGGCTGGCCCTCAATGTAGCCGCCTGTGATTGGAGGCTGGGTGTGGGTGACAGGCTGGGCGTGGATGACAGCTGGGATCCAGCCAGCCAAGAGCAAGCTGACAGAGAGGGAGGGAGAAAAAAAGAGCTGTAGAGGGAGAGCAAAGCCAGAGAGAGAGAGAGAGAGAGAGAGAGAGAGAGAGGAAGACAGGCTGACAGACTTCATAATGCAAGGTTAGGCCCGGTGCTCATGTGTTTTCTATTTTGGAATACGTTTCTGAAATTTGTGAATGCGGGGACATAGCTAAGATTCGGGTGTGATGCAGTTATGTGTGTGGTTTCCCTTTTATGCTCGGTGTGTATTGGTGGTGTCGCGGGCGCTAAGAAGGAACTGAACAACCGAGTGTGTATGTGTGTCTGGGTGGAGTACCACTGCTTGCTGCATTATCATCGTTTGCTGCCCCTCCCCCCCCACCTCTTACTCCTCCAACTGCGGCCAGAGGGAGAGAGGGAGTAAGGGGAAAGAAAGGGACAGGGAGGGAGAATGAATGAATCAGTGAATGAATTGCATTGTGTCTGCAGCCATGCTTGCGCTTCGTAGGCCCCGGGTATGCTAGTGTCCTTTACTCAGATTACTCTGTGTGTAGGCCTACTTTTATATTTCCAGAACTGCTTTTTCAGAGCAGGTCTTTGTGATTAATCCCTTTGGGATTTTCTACATACCAAGAGTCAGTTTGTGCTTTGAGTGTGTAGCAGTAGGCCTGTTAGCATTCTTCAGACATCAGTACTGAATGTGAAACACGCTGCTAAGCGGAGTGCAATAGAATGTACATTTTTATGAGTACCAGGCCATATGCGTTTCTTTTTGCCTGTGTGCACCTTGGGAAATGCTGAAATGTGAGAGGAAGTGCTCAGAAATATTTGTTTTCCATCTTTGGCTACTAGCTCCCTCCTTTGCAGTCTCACCATTACCTCCTGCTATCATCCAAGTAAATGTTCTAGCTAGATACACTCCCCCACTCTGAGAGACACATACACACCTGTCATGCAGCAAGGACAAGACAGTGTGTACTGGTGCATGTGTTATTAGTCCAAGCCAGGAACTGCTGAGAAAAGAGAGAAGTCATGTAAAGACAGTAATGCAAACATTAGTTTTAATTTTCCATAATTTAACACCAATGCACTGGCAGAGATGTAACATTTATTTTTAGCACTGATTTGTTTTTTGTTGCCAGAAGGGTAAATGGCAGTGGTGCACATGGGGCATATTTTTGCATGTGTATGAAGAAAGGCAGAGAACCAGAAAAATAGGAGACAGGAGAATTTAGGTCATGACTCAGACCCCTCATGAACCCCCACCATCTCCTCTCTGAGACCCCACAGTTTTTTCCACCCCTCCCCCAGCCACCACACTGCATCACCTCTCCCCCTCCTGTCCCAGCCCCCTCCTCTATATGTGTTCACTGCTGCTACAGTAGGCAGGTCAGGTTCCCAACATTAACACTTAATCAAAAGTGCTTGGCTCATTCACCAGAATCTAAGGTCTCGGGATCTAAGCAGAATGGAGACGAACTGATGAAGAGTAGACAGCATATATTGGTTCAGTACCAAATAGACTAGGATTCTGGACACTTTCATGCCTCTTCATGGATTTATTTACACGTTGCATTTGTAACCAGAGAAGAATAATCATGTCTTTGAGGAGGAGTGAGGCAGTTAACCCTGTTAACTTTAGCCATGTGTTAAAGGGATTTTGTGTGAGAGCATAATGATGGGTATTTGAGACATGGGAAATGCAGAGTCACTAACATGCTGTGTACAACCAAGTTTGATCAACATGCTGTGTCTTTGAGTACGAGTATGATAAACATTTAATGGAAGGCGTTCATTTGCCTTGGATGTGTTTTTGGTGCCTATTAAGCTTTTTTTTCTGATTTGTTATGGTCATTTAATATTTATTTTATGTTTTACTTATGTACAACAACCAACATTATTTTTCTCCCTCTGCACTCAGGTATCCGACCCCCCATCCTAAACGGGCCAATGCACCCACGGCCCCTGGTGGCCCTGCTGGATGGGCGTGACTGCACTGTGGAAATGCCCATTCTCAAAGATGTGGCCACGGTGGCCTTCTGTGATGCCCAGTCCACACAAGAGATTCATGAGAAGGTAGGGCAGACACACACATCTTCTCTGTAATTACAGTCCCTGAGGGCAAAACACTTTAATTCTAGATTTACCCTGCAGTATGAAAGTAATTAATATCTGTGATTTACCCAAAAATATGTTCCTACGCCCTCCTCATTCTGTCCAGCAGCCTGGCAATTTATGGTTAATATTTAGTCAAGCTGTGTGGCTTTAATGTTCTTTTCCCTTGTTGAAGGGGCATATTTATATGTTTATTGTATTTTGGTGCAACGAGTATTCAAATTATTTATGATGCATTTGTCTTTTGTAGGTGCTAAATGAGGCTGTGGCCGCACTGCTGTACCACACCATCACTCTGTCCAGAGATGACTTGGAAAAGTTTAAGGGCCTACGTGTAATTGTCAGGATTGGCTCAGGCTTCGACAACGTCGATGTCAAAGCAGCTGCTGAGCTAGGCGAGCTTACCCAGAACAACATGCAAAGTTATTGCATTCTTTATAACAGATGCTGTTGTCATTGATATTTATCTCTATCTTCTCTTGTTCAATTATCTATGAAGGCATTGCAGTGTGTAACGTGCCCGCAGCCTCAGTGGAGGAGACAGCTGACACATCGCTATGTCTGATCCTCAACCTCTACAGGCGAGTCACCTGGATGCACCAGGCCCTCAGAGAGGGAACCCGTGCCTCTAGTGTGGAGCAGATCAGAGAAGTAGCTGGTGGTGCTGCTCGTATCCGGGGTGAGACGCTGGGCATTATTGGCCTGGGTAAGTAGTTAGAGGGCATTACAGACAAACATTTCAGAGGCGCATTTAATATGAGATTGTATTTGTCTTATTGAGTTGAACATAATTTATTTTGTGCTGAAGTGCTTTAGGGGATGTGTTTAATCCAGTGTGACAGTTAAATGGTCACACAAAGAGTCAGCTCTGGGACCTTTGGTATTTTTGATTTCTGTTGTAACTCCAACAAGTGCACCACTGTTTATATTTGTCTTACAGGGCGTATTGGCCAAGCGGTGGCTCTCCGAGCTAAGGCTTTTGGTTTTGGCGTTATCTTCTATGACCCATACCTGCCTGATGGTGTGGAGCGTTCACTGGGCTTGCAGCGCATGGCCACCCTGCAGGACCTGCTGATTCACTCGGACTGTGTTTCGCTACACTGCAGTCTCAATGAAAAAAATGAGCACAACCATCATCTTATTAATGACTTCACCATCAAACAGGTGTGTAGGATGCACTCTGAACATAAAAAAAACAGAGCTTGTTTCATTTTTGCTTTCTCATTTTTGGTGTATAATTAAGGTGAACTTATATTACCTTGGTTGAAATACTGTAAATAAATAGCCTGCCTTTGTTTTGCTGGATGAGATGACATATTAAACTTAAATTGCACATTGTTATTAGATTTCTCTGAATATTGTGAGCCAAGGAAACGATTCTTTCTGCAGCCTGTGAAGTCTAATATGCTGAGCCATCTAGGCCGATATTCTGCAAATTATTAGGGGGCGCTTCGTTATTACTAGCATCAGTCAACATTCTGTTTTTATAAAAAGCTTCAAATCCTGGCTCACACATTTTGTGAATGTTTGTAGAATTGTGTAATTGTCTAGACAACGTTGCCTGAACCATACATTGCTCTGATATTGTAGGACAGCCTATGTTATAGACTGGAAGAATAAAAATCGATTATATTTGGGCCAAGTTATGTCTGTGTGGATTGTTGTAGTTTGCCACAGATTGAACGTTTGAACTCGGTGTGCACAACATAATTTAATCATATCTTTGCTACCTTGATACAGATGCGCCAGGGAGCCTTCCTGGTGAACACATCAAGAGGCGGTCTGGTCGACGAAAAAGCTTTGGCTCAGGCTCTAAAAGAGGGCCGGATACGAGGGGCTGCCCTGGATGTCCATGAGACAGAACCCTTCAGGTAACCATGAATACACCAGGGCCACACTGGCCCATGTACACACAGAGATGTGCAGGATTACATAACCTCATCACTCTGCCCTGTAACAACCTTTCCCATCATAACAGTTTCTCAACAGGTCCTCTAAAGGATGCCCCCAACCTGATCTGTACCCCTCACACATCCTGGTACAGTGAGCAGGCCTCCGTGGAGGCCCGCGAGGAGGCAGCCAGGGAGGTCCGACGTGCCATAACTGGTAATACATGCACACTTTTCACTGAACAGGATCAAGTTAGTTGTTTCACCGAAACACACTGATTAGCATATGTACAGCACAAACAGGCCCTTTTTTGGAGCCAAAGCAATTACAGAATTGCACCCATGTCTAAAAGGGGCTTTAAAGTAAAGCCAGTCCCGACTGATGACATTTTATATAAGATGCTCTACAACATCACCAGTTGTACAGCAAAATAATGTTCATGTTGATCATTTAATTAATAATTGTCTATTAAATGTTATAAATTAGTGAACATTATTTCCCAGCCCAACATAACCTAAACATTTCTTATTTCTGTATGAGGCAAATACAAAGATATTCGCTTTAACATATATAACAAAAAAACCTGGACCCAGCCAGCTCACGTTCCAGCAGATTGGACTAACGCATAGTTAGTGGTTATTCTGTATTTGCTTTTGTGTATAACTTTGTTCTTGCAAATAAAATTGGACCAGAACGACGCCTTGATAGCCAAATGGTTACAGTGTGGTGCACCATATACTAGAGGTGTGATAATACACTCACGAGACAAGCAGATATACGATATCATGTTCTTGTGAATGACACCTGTGATCCATTTAAGTGATCTTCAGTGACGAAATATATGACTGCAAAAAGAATCTTTGATTCTACTCCTAGTCACACAATGCAAAACACTTTTGAAATGTTGAATCATGTTGTAATGAATGTCACTTCAGTTGCACTTTCCGAGTATGAATTAGCATGAGCCTTCACTGCTATTCGCTGTCTAATTTGGACCACAGTTAACTCACCGTAATGACACACAATGCATTTTCATGTTTTTAGCTATCAGTGCCGACCCTCTGGTGATAGAATTGGTGCTAAGGTATAGTAGGCTACATGAGCAGCATGCCAACCAAAACAAAGGAAACTCACAGGCTCGAAACATGAATGAAGCCACTCACTTGACTCCTCACAATACGGCCATATTGTACATGCCTAAAATACGGCAGGGAGTTGCGTTTTTGTTGGACTAATGTGACGGTACATCACTTTGCCATCACACTCCATCATACTGACCACTGCTGTAGTTCTGTTATGCGCTGATGTCACTAGACAGCTTTAGCCTTGACAAAAAATATCATCAGTTTTAATATTACAAGATCTTGTGGCATGAGATCTTGTCACACCCTACGCATAGACACATGCACAGTGCGTGCATGACGTCTGCAGTTTGAGTCCAGCTGCTGACATTTGTCACATTTCCCACCCTTCTCTATGAATAACTCGTGTCCTGTCTTCCTCTCCATGATCTACTTACAAATAAAAGCAAAAAGTGGGGGTGCACAAAAATAACTTAAAATAAAATGTAACCAGAAATTCATGAGTTAATCCAAAAAAGATGCTGTCATTTGTATAAACTGTTTTGCCTGTGAGCCTCTACAAAGTAGTATTGGTCTGTTTTCTCTGCTTTAGGCCGTATCCCTGACAGCTTGAAGAACTGTGTGAATAAGGAGTATCTGATGGCTGCTTCTCAGTGGCCCAGCATGGAAGCAGCCACAGTTCACCCAGAACATAATGGATCCACTTACAGGTGAGCACAATGGATCATCAGGCTGGGTTATGACACTGTGTGTGGATCTAGAGGCAGAGAATCAACTGTCATATCATTTTTTGCCTGTTTCAGATTTCCAGCAAGCCTGATTAATGTTGCAGCAGCAGGGGGTCTCCCAGGAGCTGCCCCAGGGGTTGATAGCCTCGTTTCAGGAACCCTGGCGCATGGCATCACCCCCGTCTCCCACCCCCCTCACGCTCACTCCCCGGGGCAGCCTACTAAGGCTGAGGCCGACAGAGACATCCCATCTGACCAATAGCACCCTCAGTTACTGCCAGCACATTCCGTCACCTCTGGGAACTCCCCTTCCACCTCCCAGCATCAGACACAACCCAGCCCTCCAGTACATTGACAGCACAGGTTTGACCTGACGTGGATCTACGCAGTCTTGTTCCTCAGATCACATAACCAGCCCAGAAGGGACCCATCCACTACTACCCAGAACATACTTCTCTGAATCCTAGTCCTCATCTAAACCACACGTCCCCTCCCCACTTCACTCCCCCACAATGTCAGCAATAACTGTGTTCTTAAGGATTCAGTGATTGGATTGGTTTATTTTCTTAGTTGGCTGTTGTTTTAATGCAAAATTGATCTGTTGTGGTTCTAGGTGTTAATGTTTATTTGTTTATAAAAAAGGAAAAAAAGCATTTCTGAGATGAGGCTTTACAGTCTGCTGCCTCTTTCAGTCCTCTGATTCTGACCAGTCGAGGCACAAAGTTTAGAGCCCCCTTTGTACATTAATGGCTCATGTTACTGCTCTCTTCTTCTTCTTTTTTTCATTTTTCCTCTCCCCATCTTCCACTTTTCTTGTGATGGGGAAATTGTGTACTGAAGTAAAGCAGACAGAATCACACAGTCCATCCTGTTCTCCCCACCAGGCATCTAGCCCCACCCCTGAACCTAGGTTTGTCCTTAGCTCTCCCTTGCACTGTATCAGCTTGCTCAGCATAGGGTTTCACAGTGCTGTCAGAGTGGAACTCTCTGACTGTCAGACTATATTTGATCAGCTCAACTCATAGTTTAGCTCTCAACACTGAAGAGTGATACCCAAGGTTCTTTGTCACCTTTTCTCTGCTGTGATTGTCTAGTCATCCTTGTAGTTACATATGTGTTGCCCCTCATGGATTGTTCTGTCATCAGATAATGGACTAGAGCACCTGGGCATGAACTTTATCTCATGCCAGCAGCCAGAGTGCTATGTGTGAGGTCTTTACAAATAGTGCCCACATAGTATCGAATGCAGCAGCTTGCCAGGGTCCTCGCCACCAGAGGGCAGGAGCACACAGTGCAGCTCATCTCAGTCAAACAGGTGGACAGTCCCAGGTTAGCTCTAGTGATGGAGGACATGATCACACACTGCCAACATTCAAAACACAGGATGGGTTGTCCAGGGATCGACCGCCGCCTTATTTTTTTATAAGATCTCATGGCACCCACCACCTTGCAACTTTCCCATTCTCCCCCTTTCTCCCACTGTCATGGCCCACCCTGCACATCTGCTCATGAACCAGTATGCATCCACCAATTCCTCTAAGTGCAACGGGAGACAGATTAAATTCCCTGTAGGAGCAAGGGGACAGTGTTCTTGCATGCTGGCTTTGTTACTGACAGTGGTGTGTTTGTGTGTGCGTGCGCATGTACATGCGTGCGTGTATGTGTTCCTCACCCTTGTTATAACAAGCTGTTGTCTTTCCAAAGGAATAGTCCCTAGGAGTAACTCTTTAACGCTGTTGCCCTGGTCTCAAGGGAGCACCTTTCTAGTACCTCAGTAACAGATATTGAATGTACCGTGCATACCCTTTTATTTTTTGTACAGATTTTCTAGATACTTCTTTACAGAAGAGTTGTACAATTGTACCAGTGATGATACACTTTTTAAAAAGTTTGCCCCATGAAATAAATTGACAAAATCTCTATAGGTTCGCTATAGGTCACTGAATACTCAGGCTTCAAAACCAATGGGTATCCCTTTGCCTTTACCTTTGATTTCCTCATTGTGGAAATATCAGTATAATGCTTTCCCATTCTTAGACTTCAGACTGTGGCTGATGTGTTTTGACCTCCATCTGACTGGCTAATGGAAAATATGGAAAAGAAAAACAAAAGGCATCTTTTTGTGCTAGTTTTGTTTTACTAGAACAGTAGTAGTAGATGCTGCTTTTGTTTTTCTTGTTACCACCTTTCATTGTCAAGCTGCTCTATCTGTGGTGCATGTGAGGCAAGTTCTTAGGGGAAATACTGTTGGCTTAAAAACATTGTGTCATCGTGTTGTTTCCCTCTGCTCCCCAGCCTTCTCCTCCTCAGAGTGTTTTCAACTCGAGTTGCCATTTTTGTCGTGGTCAATTTCCAGTGATGTACAGTTTTCCCCTCAGAGTCTATGAGAGACATGGAGTGCGTCTGTGTCCTGAGATGCTAGGCTCCTCTGTCATGTGATGAGTATATATTTTTAAAGAATAACCCCCATAGTTCAGATTATGAGCATAATAATAATCTTAAAATTTCCTGTTGATGATTGTGTTTTGTTTTGTTTGTTTGTTTGTTTTTTCCCCAGTTCAGCAGTGCACTGTTATGAAAACCATTTTGTTGGAGGGTTTCATTTTTTTGGACATGCTATTTGTGTTCTACATGTTGTACTGAAACATTTCAGAGAAACCAAGAGATCCCTCTCCTGCTAACTTTTTAAAAGTCATCTTATCCCGCCTGTCCTATCCTTTCTCCCTGTAAAAGTAGCTGTTATATGAAGTCGCCATGGAACCGCTCACTGCCTTAATACAGTTGACCACAGCAGGTGGAGTCTGGAGACAAACCCAGTCGAAATGAACAGGCCACAATCAAGGCTGCTCTGCAAAAAGCTCCTCACACCCCAACAGGCCTAAATCTGCTTGCAGTTCTTTATCAATGATGAACCACATTTGGTCTTGTGTAGACGGTGTTCGCCTCATTCTTCAAATATATAAATCCAGTGTGAGTTCTTTTTGTGCACTAATAATGTTTGTCTTATAGGTTTTAATAGTTCAGGGCAGCCTGGTTGTGTGTGTGCGTGCATGTGCATAGACTAATAGATAAGCACAGTGTGTATGCTCACAAAGCAACAGCTGATACTTCTCTCTTGGATGTGAGAATGCCCCACCACCACCACACCGGGGCTCTTAAAGCACCTTTCACAGCACAGCCAGAGCCTCAAATAGGCCGGGAAGAAGCTAACATAGCAGACACAGGTGTGGTCTGTCAAAAAAAAATAAAGGCAGAAAACTATGGTGAGAATAGGTCACTTTTTCTCTCTCAGGGTTCAAACGTACACATATCCTCCAGCAGTCGCCCGTTGTCATGTGTCCCTGGTTCCATGTTTTTCCACGCTCAGATTGCAGAACAGCCTCCTGCGTTGTTGGAAACCGCCCTCCCCTCCATTTCCCCCTTTGTGCACAGGTCTGAACTTTTTTCTGTTTTGCTTTCCTTTGGCACTGACATCTAACAAGGAATGAATGAATGTTTAGAAGTGACTGTGTGTAATGTTATAATTGGGAAATGTATTTTTACAACATGTGAACATGTTTTTTCCCCACTCGCTCTCATTGTGAATTGATTTTTTTTTTCTTTTCACCAGACTGCAAAAACAAACAAGCAAACAAAAAAACTCCTGTAACTAGGCTCTAAACTATTTTTGGTTTTGTTTACTTTTTTATTAGAAACAATCATGTTTGTGATGGTAACTTCCGATGGTAAACTCCACGCCGTATTTTAATAAAATCTTAAAAATGAAACATTTGCTCCCTCATTTTAACTTTACAAATAACGGCAGTTATTTACAGAGGGTCCTTTATACTGAAATTTAAGGTCTACATTTAATCATTTCATTTGAAAAAGTTTGTGCCTGATTAAAGTACCAGTTTGAGGACACGAGGCTGTGTTTACACAGCTTTTCCCATTAAAAAATTGTTTACTACCCTTTT
Organism: Monopterus albus; assembly: GCF_001952655.1. Taxonomy (NCBI): domain Eukaryota; kingdom Metazoa; phylum Chordata; class Actinopteri; order Synbranchiformes; family Synbranchidae; genus Monopterus; species Monopterus albus. The sequence continues at coordinate 792,010 of NW_018128162.1, forward strand.
GTCAGCCCTTTTACAGTATATGGCAATGAGGGGCAGAACGGGCACAGCTTTACAACTGGGGAGACTAGGTGGGTTGCACGGAAAAGGTGATCAACCTGAAAATTGTTGCCGCATAAGCATAACCAGCCTGCTCTTAAAATGGATTGAGTGAAGTGACTGAAAGCTGAGGGGCAGTCACTAGAGGTACCTTTTAGGACCCTGCTGGCTATAGGCCGGCACCCCAGGCAGCAGGGTCTTGTGGAGTCTGTTACAGAAAGTTAGAGGCTGATGGTGTTTTGATTTCCAGCATGCATCCAGTGATTATTTTTGGCCCTGTAACTGGCACGAATAGCACTATGTTGTGCTTTGCCAGTATCTTGGATATATACAGTCTCGTCAAGTGTTAAAATAGCACTTCACCGATTTAGCATTGCAATGTCAAACTTGCACTGGGCAGTTTAAAAAAAAAAAAAGTTGACCAATTTGTTGTCTTTACCAACTTTGACTCTACTGACATCACTTGAGGCAAGTTATCTGACTTCTCAAGGCTCATTAGCCAAAAATAATTTATTCAGCTTTTTGCTAATATACAGTAGTTGTCCAGTAGATGGGCGTTGATGTGTAAAATTGGTAGAGTTCTACTTATGACATATCGCTCTGGTTGCTTCTTTATTAAGGACAGTCTTTATGTAACAGTTTTGTTATTAATGTGATTTTTATACTATGTATCCTCACCAAAAATAAGCAATTGCGGTCATGCCAGTAGCTCTCACACTTCTAGTTGAGTGCAAACATTAAAATGCTCACTGTGCTAACATTTCTGATGTTTTGCATGTTAGCATGCTAATATTTGCACTAACATCAAGTACAGCTGAGGCTGACTGGAGTGTCGTTACTTTTCAATGTAACTGGTCGTCACCATCAACTTCAGGAAGTAAAGCCTAAGGACTCACCATGTTTATTACAATTCATCCCAATGCCTCAGGAATGTGTGTACCAAATTTTGTGTAATGGGTGTTGAGATACTGTATGTCACTCAAAGCAACACGTCATCTTCACTGTGGCAGCAGAGAAGAAGTCAGTGGATCTCAAAATCGATTAATCCTCTGGGAACCATGAACATGTCTACAAAATGGAAATCTTGACCAAAGTGGTCAAGATGAAAATAAAAACTGAGTTAACTTGTTGATTTTGTGTTACTGTTATCTAATTCTTTACATTTTTGTTCTTTGTGGACACTTGGAGCTGTAGTTACATGTTGTGTTGGCCAGTATCAACCTAGATAATGGACAGATCTGTTACATAACAGCATCCATTTGCAAGTGTGTGTAGCTGAAGGAGGCCCACGGTGTGAGCTGTGATTTTTACAGATTCACACACATTTCAAGCACACTTTGGCTCATTGTGTCCTAAGTTCCACTCAGGAATGTGCAGCAAATTGCAGCAGAGCATCATCCACCTCTCCCAGTGTCACACATTACCCCA
>NW_018128162.1:793493-796805 GCF_001952655.1 Monopterus albus
TTTCTTTTATTTGTTTGTTTAGTTCAGCGTGAAGGCCTCATAGATTTCATTAGGCCTGGAATTCACTGGTCAAACCAGTCATAGTGGTCTCATACTCAGTGCTGTGAAGGTTATTTTTGAAATGTAAAAGGTTACAGATTACTAGTTACCCTTTTAAAATGTAATAAGTAATGTAATTACTTCATCAAAGTAATGTAAGTTATTACTTCTTGATTACTTTTATAAAAAATAGTTTTAAACTGGGCAATAAAGCTGAAAAGTCCTAAAATAAATTTAAACCTTGCAACAGTAATCAACACTTATTACTGTCAAATGTTTCTAAAGGTTTCCTTCAGCTTCAGTTAGCTAATATATTACTGTTGAAACATGTAGCCTACTGAGCAGGCACCAGACCAATTCAGAAGGAAAATAATGCTGAATTTCTGGCACTGAAAAGCATCCTTGTCTGGCAACATGGCCACCCGCCTTGGTGTTGTCTGCATGGTAGATTCAGGTTGCTTAGAGGAATTTGTATTAATTTGATTGATAGATGAGCAGTGGGGCAAAGGCAAACAAGATAACTGATCAAAAGCAGTGTTCAAAATTTAATGCACACTGTAAAATGAGTGGAACCCCTCTAGGGGTGGGCCCCTTTCTGCACATCAAAAAGATGCAATGCAACAGAATGAATATTATTCTACACTTCTTACCAAAAAGAATTCACATGTAATCACCAACATTTTGACTAGCATCTTAATTTAATTACCGTACATATTTTTTCAGTAACTGCAACTGATCAGTTACATTTATTTTGTAATTTTATTACAGTGACTAATTCCATGTAACTATTTTCATTAAACCCCTTTTTAAAATATATCATCCCACTCATGTAATTTCTGTTGCTTTTTGTGACTGAGCCACAAAAAAGAGAAACAGCCCAATGTGGGTCAAAGGTCATGTTTGATCAGCTGATGTTCAGAGATGGGAACATGGACAAAATAAAATAGCTTTGAGCGTTGATGGGAAGAAAGAAGTGTTTGACAGATCAGGGTGTGTGTGTGTGTGTGTGTGTGTGTGTGTGTGTGTGTGTTTGCATATATGCAAGCTTGTGCATACATGTCTGACTGATGAATTAATCTGCAGACAGATGAACTGTCCCACTTGGAGGGATCATTCTACCAACCCCAAATCCAAATATGTGGATAAATATGTCTATAGTTGTTGTTGGAATGATTAATATTATTCCAGCCACTGAATAACTCAGATTTTGCATCACCTTCGCACTGCACCGGCTTTGTTTCCCCTTTTTTCAAGATACTGTGGTGCATCTTTCATTTCAGCAGCTCTCATTGTTTTGTTTAAATGATAATTCTGGTGATATTCAGTGTTTTACATAGTCAGCAAATCTCATGAAGATCCATTAATCAAGTAGTAGATTGTACAGCATGTGTAGTCGGAGTCTTTGAAATTATAATTGGGTAGCCTATATGCTAAGTCTTCACTATAGACAAATAAAATTTGAGCTGAGCACCACAGGCAGGGTAGAGACACCAGTTTATTTACTTCAATTTTATTCAAACATCATATACAGTCAATATTATCTACCTGCTCCTAATGCTGTTCTGTCCTCCTGTCTGTCTGTCTTAGGGACCTAGAGAATTTGCAGCAGTGAAGCTGAGACACCAAAGCTACTATGACCCAAACCCCCAACTCTGTGAGTAGCTCATGGTTTTCCCCTCATTGCTTCCCTCTCTTCTTGGCTTGTTTAACACTGACGCGAACGTGTGATTGACAAGAAGAAAACCTTCATCTCTCTCATTTCCTCTACACGTTGGTTTACAGGCACATGTGTGGGGCTAAATGTCCACTGGCTTATGTGCTTGAGTTTGCATTTTGAGTGAGTTGGTGTTTGCCATGTGCACTCTCACACAGTGCGCCAGTGACATTTCACATTAATGTGAGTAAATCTGGATGCTGAGCACACTGTCATCATTCAGCGGGCGGCAGCAGAGGAGTCTGGATTTTTGGGTTTTTCCTGTAACCTACTTCCAACTGCAGAGTCAGTCAGACAGACACAGATAGACAGACAGATGTGGAGAGAGATGGATGAAAGTAAATAAAGGAGTGAGTCACTATACTGGAGACGAAGAAGAAACAGATGGAGAGTGTTTGTTTATTTGATTGTTTATGACTGACACAAATTCCAAGTTGATCCAAATTAAACTTCACTTCACCTTGTCCTTTGTCTTCTCCTTTTTTCTCCACTCACTCCTGGAAGTTTCACGGGCAAGCCTCACAGCGATGTGGCCTCAAGGTCTGAGGTTGTCCTGTTGTAGAGTCATGTTGTTAGCCAGGTCGAGCTGATAGCGCTGATATAAGTGCCAGCTGTGCCTGGATCACAACCGTGACCAGGTGTGTATGACATACTGTTTGATGAATACAGGTCAGCTGCTTTGTTGCATCATATCCATGGATAATAATCAGGAAAGTAACAGAAGTTCCTAGAGCTTTCATACATACATACGCACAAGTACACACAACCTCATTTAGTCTGAGCCTTGACACTTTGATAAATAAGTGGTAACTGATTACAGAAACCTCCCTGGTTGTTCATGCGTGTACCAGCTGTGGGAGCTGGTGACCACACATCTGACACATGCACACACACTCGTTCATACCAGAGGAAAAGATGATCCTCAGCTGAGCTCACAGCTGGATCTGCCACAGGATAGAGAAACTGTAGGAAAGGGGCCATTTATAACCCATTGGTTCTTTGTAGTTTCCAATCAGTAAATGAACTGCAGTAAATTAACATCTGTTCTCCAGGTTCCATGCTTGTTTGTAAAGCCCTACTCCTCATTTATCTTTCTATTTTACTGCCATCATTCAGCAACTCTATACCTCTGAAGTCTGACAGTGTGCACTGAAGAACAGGGGTAAGAAAATACACAGTGTTGAGCGGTGCACGTTAAGAGGGTCCAGTGTGGTGCTGATTACTGTGTCAGCAACTGAATGACTTGAGAGGGGAAAATAGAAGGAGAGAAGAGAAGGACAGAGGAGGCGTGAGGTTGATAACTGCCTTTCCATACAAGGAGAGGTAGGAGGAGACAAGAGGGGGAGGAGAAAGCGAGAGGGAGCAAGGGTAATCTGAGGAGATATAACACAAGAGAGAAGGGAAGAGGAAAAAATTTTGGAAAGAGAGATAATAACAAAGGATAGAGGGATAAAGACAGTAGAGAGAGAGAGGAGACAAGAGAGAGACAGTGGGTCTGTGTCCTCTGTGAATCTGCTGCTGTGCCTTTTGTCACTGACGATCCAATACAGGTAGGACAC
>NW_018128162.1:796844-813803 GCF_001952655.1 Monopterus albus
CAGCCATAGGAAATCTAGTAAGCTTGGTTGTTTTGTCTGGGAATGATGTAGTATGTTTGATTAAATGCATGCATTGGTGCAGTAGAAGCGTTCAGATCCTTTACATAAATAAAAGTATCAACAATAGAAAAACTGGCAACTTTCACAGTTATTTTATTATATATTATCTTTTGGGATCACACTTGTACAGGTTTGACTGGTTTAAACTGTAACAGTGCATCGTGTTTTAGAAATATCTGTTTTTATGCGTAGACTCATATTCTCAAATACTTGAGTAAAATACAAGTACCACAATCCTGTAGCTCGAAAAGGTAAGAGTTTATGCCATGTTTGTTCTCATTCAAACATAATGTGTGCAGATGTCTTGGTCCCTGAACACAAAACTCTTGCCACCGAATTCACACGACTGCATTTAGACAGATTCTTGCATGTGTCTGCACATTTGCGCCACCTGAATGCATACACTGTCTATCTTCTCTGGTTCTTCTCTTGAAAATATAGCTTTAGTTAAGTTTCTCAGGCAAACCAAAATCTCCACTGTTCTCTCTGTGCTGCCCACAATGGCTGTGATTTCCCCACTCGCCTGTATAAGAAACTCAAGTTTCTGACCTCCTGTTGTGATGCGTGCCTACCTGGTGTGTCTGTGTTTGTGTGCATAAGCATGATGGATAGATGCGTGTTATACAGAAGTATAAACAATAATTCAAAGCATCTTTTTTTCTCAGCACAGGCTTCTGAATCCACCACTTCTGCCAGCCAAAGATTTCAGAAAATGACAGATTACCTCTTCCAATCCCTTTGTTTCAACGTGAACATACCTCGCGCTGTATGCACAAATTTATGTTTGTGTGTCCACACCTGAGTATTTGAGCAGAGGTGAATGTGTTTATCTGTGCATGAGGCTGCTGTAATTCCACAGTAAAGGTGCCCCTGCAGCCCCAGCCGCTGCACTTGGCCACATGACGCATCCCCTCATTTTATTGCGTCTTGTGCCTGACTGGAAAACTGCTGTGGCTGTTTGTCTGCGTTGACTGATCAGAGCAGCTCATTGTGTCTGTGAGTGTAAACTTTATGTCAACTGAAAATAAGCATCAATAAATACCGCAGGGCCTATTATTATTACTGGATGTGTTTTGGGGGAGCAGCTGCTGACAGGTCTGTGAGTTGGCTGATAAAATGCAGTATGTCAGTGTGGGAAATTCAAGAAATGTCTCTTTAGTGTGTTATAGTATGACAAGTTAAGAAGGATGGTCAAAGGGTCTACTAGAACAGGGTCATCCGATTAATGGATGTTATAGCAACAGATACCACATGACAGTCATTAACATTCTGGCCTTACATTTGTTTAGAAACATTAGAAACAATTATAGGGGAAAACAGGTACTGGTAAGTTGCATGCTGTGAATTGCCAGTTAAAAACGTTGCCTTGTCTGGAATGTGTGTGTGAAAGAGACATAAAAACAGCTAAATATTTGCAACTGCCTGTATCAGGACTGACTTCTGGTTTAGAAAAGGACTGGGACAATAGAAAATGACATACTGAGGTGAAAAATCTCCAGATGGTGAACTTCCATTAACCTGAGCCCACAGTTCTTGACCGCAAGTGTCAAAAACATCTTATTTTCAGTCTGAAAATAAGATAATTTTTCCAAAAGAAAGCTACTTTTTGGAACTAGTTGCATGGTTAATCATCTCAACCTGGAGCTTTATATGCCCTCTGCAGGCAGCAAATTTGCAGTCAGTGAGATGATCAGATGACTGAGCAGTGAGATAAAAGCTGGCCTCTGTGTGCCTCCACACTTGAGGTATTTTTATGACTGGCTATTAAACTGTGGGATGAATAATATACATTTAATAAAGACAGGGGATTGATAAAACATTCAGCAACATATAAATCTGTGGTCAATAAAGTGTCAGAGTTGGAGCTTTGCAGCTCCATATTGACAGAGTAATACTATCTGACCTCTGGAAATAGACTTCAGGGACAATGTAGAGCAGGACATGAGTGTTGTGCTGTATGCTTTGGTGGTGTGTGTGTGCGCACGTGTGTGTCTTACCCAAATTTAACTGTGCATTCTGCAGCTGCTTGGACTTTTAGTTATAGTATTGTAACCTATAGAAATGCCACTCAAGACTATAACCACAAGACACCACACTCACAGTAACACACAAACACAAGAAAATGTAGAAGATGGAGAGGAGGATGTGGTGGAGGAGTGTGTTACGAGTGTTAGGAGGGAGGGAGTGCAGAGAGGATAGTTGCAAGAGGAAGGCAAATAACGTAGCCCTGATTTATATTAGTCTCTTAGAGTATTGTAAAAAAAAAAAAAAATCCCAAAACACCCATTAACAAATGTCAAACAGCCAAAACTCAATTCAGGTGCACACATACAAAGAAATAAAACCACAAGCGATTCCTTTCTTTTTCCTTCCTTCAGCCTACACAATGATACAGTATGTGCATAAGTCTGAAATGTGTTTAGAGCAAATATTACACTTGTGTCCTCCTCCACTCTCTTCTAATAGAGCGTGAGTCCGACTCAGCAGCTGGTGGTCAGTGGATGGTCTGTCAGTGAGGTCAGTAGAGCAGCAGAGCAGACAGGATAGCCTCAGAGATGCCATGCATGTTGTTTTATTTTAGGGCAGCTTCTGTGACAGACATTATTGTGACAGCGTTGAATGTTACTCTCCAAACTGACTCTGGACCAGTGCAGCAAAATAGGTGGATTTTTAAAATCCAAACTTTTAGGACCATTGGGCTCAATAAGCTTTGGTTTTAGATTAAATGGATTTGTTGTGATATGAGGGTAGAGAGGCAAAATTTTCCTCTTATACTGATTTTCCAGGATTGTCTGGGTGTCTTTTCCTAAACGCTCATGTTAACAGCCTATCATTTGCTTGTCTATGGACAACGATTGCAAGCCAAAGTACGTCTGAGAGGCTACTTCAGCAGTTTTTGATGTGCCACATATTTTGTGGCATCCAAGAGAGCATAAGGGCAGGGGCAGCATTTATTTTACAATAATCAGGGAACCTAACCATGATTTGTCTCTGCCCCAGCTGCACTACAATTTTTCATCTCTGCTTCTTTCAGATGATGTCATCAGAGCATCAGACACATGGTTGGCTGCGGCAGCTACTTGTAATACTTCTGAAGCTTTGTCTCACATTTGCTGGGCCTCTGCGACCGCTCAATGGGACAGAATGCACAGCTAAGGGCCCTGCTTCCTACATCCTGGTCTTTACAGGTCACTGGAGTCCACAGGCCTTCCCCAAGCAGTATCCACTGTTCCGGCCCCCTGCACAGTGGTCCAAACTCATAGGTGAGAAAGTCTGCTAGGGACACAAACAAACAAACAAACAAGCAAAATGTAACCTGAACTACTGGACACATGTACTATTACTTTAGACCTGCAACATCAGTTAACGATCAGGGGTTGTTAATTGGCCTCCAGCAGTTATAACGTTCACAGATGCAGCCAATTAAAGGACAGGGATGATGACTACAGTGAGATAAAGGGACATACTGAGCTGGCAGGGACACTAACTCAGCCTCCACCTCACCTAAAAACTTTTTATTCCTCATCATGTGTCAGAGGTTTAGAGCCTCCTTGTCAGCATAAACACACATACATTGAGGTAAAAGACATTTATGAACAAGAAGCAGACATCAATAAGACAAACAGTCTAGGTGTGACCAGGTTTTTCTGTTTATCTAACTTCTGACTAGTGGTATCTTTAAGATTACTTCAACTCAGTCCAACACTACTTCCCACATTTCCACTGGTTTACCACAGTGTTGGCAGTAAAGACTGGAGTGGAGGTTTCAGGGTTGGAGTAGGTGGGCGATGACAGTTGGGGTGTAGTGGGGTCAGAGCACTTACCTAAGAGCTGAGTTGAAGAAGCGATTCAGGACCCTCTACTTTCCAACCCACAGAGTGTGGGATGGAGGCCGGATGTACGTGCATGTGCGCACTGGACTGTTTTTGTGCATCACTTTCTGTGCTGGCCATGGCTTTGTCTGGTTTCCAGCTCTGCCCTGCTGTCCTGTCAGCAGATGGATCATACTCCATATAGAGACAGGCATCAGAGATTCTGACACACCCATAATTTCTTTTAATGGCCCTGGGTAATTGTCACCAGTGGATGTGGGAGGAGGGCACAATCTGCCGCAAGATTTGGGGGCCTGAATTTGTATTTGTGCTGTGGAAACTGGGGGCAAAGGACCAAGGACACTGTCAGAGGGAAGAAGGAATGGAGTTTGTCATGGCCCATGCACAAACAATTTAGGAAGGGTGGAAAGTGGGCTTTAACATCTTGGTGGGGCTGAAATGAGATGTTAGTAAGTTTCAAGGACTTAATGTTTGTAGGAATTTTCTTAGAATGGAAATGTAATTAAGCACATAAGTAATGGCATGTTGGGGAGAAAAACGATAGTGTGTGAAGTGTGCTGTGCAGGTTGTGTGTGTGCCTTGGTACTGTATGTGTCTTAATACATATGTCAGAAGTGTTTAAGTATAAATGCTTGGTTGTGTATGTGTGTGTGCAGCTCTGAAAACTGAGGTAAGACAGAACCATCAGAGCATTTGTTGGGGTGCTTCTGGCTAACCCTACTCTGCCCTGCAAACCACTGGCCCAGGCAAGTGTGACTGTGGGTTTCAATACAGAGCTCAAGAACCTGTGGTACAAACAATTTAACCTAAATCAGACTCTTGATTCATAACAGATAACCAGAACTAAATATGAGAATGTGAAGCAAATGGTTCTCTTGGCCCAAAGGAAAAGAAAATGTATCAAGAAGTATTTTAAAAAGCATTAAAGTAATTTTTGTGCACCATCTGGCTGCCAACTCTGAGATCCCAACCTATCTGCTGGCAGCTCCAGCCTCTGTTGTGGTTTTATCAGTGATATATAGATAAAAACTGTGCAATAATGCCAAAGACAGGCATGTGGGCAGTTCTTTCAGAATTATTTGTTTAAGTCTGTGCAGTGAGTAGGACACAGACACAAGTTCCGTGGTTTCCCTGTCTGGCTGAGGCTCTGTGGTACGTTATTGACAATGATATGTATTCCAGAGAATGAGCATCTTACTCCTCTCTTTTCCTCCTTCTTGTGTTTCATTTCTCCTTTTAGCGGTCAGCCATAATCGCCATTTTCGACTGTGGGAGGAAGGTGCCCAGGCCAGTGCAGGGGTGCAAATCTTTGCTGAATTCGGGTTAACGGTGGAGCTAATGAAGGCAGCCAAGGAGGCCAGGAAGAGACGTGCAGTTGGCACCATGTACCGAACGGCCGGTATCCCTAATGGCATTGGGCACAGCTCCACGGAGTTGCTCATGCTGCCCCGGAGCTCACTGGTAGGCACAAATAAAACTCATTTATAAAAAGCACACACACATGCTCAGACACAGTAAGTCACACAAAGTGTCTGTTTAACTAAATCTACTGAGTCATTTGGTGACCCAGGCTTCCCCATAATGTCGTTCATCCACTTTCACCAAACACTTCAACACTTCTTTCCACTATCCAAGCAAACTATGTTTAGCCCTAATGCTGAAGCCCTGCTGCCACAAACACCCACATCCATTCTGTGTGGTCTGCAGGCTGTCTGCTGCCTGTTCCACTAAACTCAGTCAGCTCAGGATGAAGTTTAGCGAAAGTTAAAGCTACTCCACCCAATTTCTTTTCAGCTGCTAGATGATCTAGTGAGACTCAACAAACTGACAGAATAAGCAGCTACTGACTGCTTTCCCCCCTCCCATCACGTCCTGTTTTCATAGCTATGACATAAATTACAGGTGCCTGGTTGTGACAAACTGTACAAAATGCAGCCTCTAGTCTGAAGCTATTGTTAGCTGACTAATGAGTACATTTGTCAATCCAATAGAAACTAGTCTGAAGCTATTGTTAGCTGACTACTGAGTACATTTGTCAATCCAAGAAGATGCTGGTCATTGCTAATGTACAGTAACACAAAACACAAACGCTACACAAAGCTTGAATTACCCTGAAATTAAACACAAAGGTAAAATCATAACCATGCTAGGTCGCTAACCTTACCAAAACTCGTTTTGGTAATGTGTTAGCTAATGCTAATAGCTAACACGCCCAAAAGGAAGTAGCCATATCTAAGTCTTTGAGTTTGCTCTTACTTTATCTCACTCACTTATCTCAGTGCAAAAGAATGCAACCTCTTTGGTCTGGCAGCTACTGTTTCAGACTTTTAGTTGATGAGAGGTCCCAAATGATTACTGAGAATGTGAAGGTACGTCATGCCATGTGGAATGTTGGGACAGGGGCACCATTTTGGGGGATATGCATACATGCAATGTTACCTGCATACATTCTTGATTTGTTTGGCTAAAAATTTGCTTAAATCATTTAGATAGATCTGGCTGTGGTAATTTTTAATGGAACACTTTGACAGTTTGGTAAATATGTTAGTGTTTTTTGCTGAGTTAGATGATAAGATTGATACCACTCTTATGTGTGTATGATAACTATGAAACTACTCCCAGGAGCTGGTTGACTTAGCCTAGCATAAATACTGGAAACAGGGAGAAACCGACTGTCTGGTGGTATCAAAATCTGCTTGCCTGGACTTCCTAAGCTCTCTAGGTCACATGTTATATCTTGCTGTTTAATTTCACTAAAAACCAAAGACAATATTACATGTTGCAATGTTATGGGGGCTATGTGTTGGACTTTTTCATGGCTAGGCGTAGTCACTTCCTGGAGTCTTGTCATCCCCGACATAACTCCTGCAGATTGCAAATTGTTATTTTTACATTTTGATTTTTGTGCAGATTAATTATGTGTTCATTTGTGAATTTGCAGTGGCTGGATTTTATTACATTTAAACAGAGGTTAACTAGCTCTTTATGTTGTTTGTTTTCAACCTTTATGCTAAATAGTTGCTTACCACATTAACACAAATATGAGAAAGTTATCAATAATCTCATCTAACTCTTGGCAAGTAAATAGTCTAAGTATGTTTCCCAAACTGTCAAACTATTCATAGCATAGATAGATAGATCCTATTAAGTCATGATCCAATATTCTCACATGCTCTTATGCACACTGTTGGTTCTTAGAGTTGCTGGTTGTTGTAATTCTTCCTCATCACTACAACCAGCTTTGAAGTAATCCCTTCTTTCCATGACAACAGACATGCAAGCCCTTGTTTTTGTGAAAAACGACATTCTAACATTCAACCAAAGCTAATATGAGGCTTCAGCAGGTCAGTGTCATGCAAGCCCTTGTTTTTGTGAAAAACTACATTCTAACATTTAACCAATATGAGGCTTCAGCAGGTCAGTGCTAACCAAATCATGCGGATTTATTCCAGGAATGTTTCAGTGTAAAATTCCCTCTTTGTGTTACCATTCCACTAATGCAGCTCTGCAAGGCAACACTGTCCAGGGAAGCACAGCAAGGAAATGTTGTACTAAACCAACTGACTGTGGAAGATACTCATTTGGTTTAGCTAACCTAAATTACAAAATCAACATATTAGCCAATTTTCCAAGGCTGGTAAATCATCTGATAAATGTGGACTGCTGTGAGGCTGCAGGTTCAGAGTCTACATAGGGTACAACTCTGCTCATCACTGGACAACAGGACACTGCTGCTGAATAGCGAGTGATTATTTGGAAGCTAAGATCATGGTTGTTTTTTGGGGGCTTAGGCTAAATTTGGAGCCAGAGATTAGACAAAGACAAAGGATTTGAGATAGGAATGAGATATGGCAATGTCAAAAAAAGGAATGTGTCATACTATTCACAGAATTAAATCTAGAAATAAATTGCTGTCTATGTGTAAAACATATATAGCTAATGAATCAGAGGGAAGGAGGTAACAAGGAACGGCAGATGTTTGTGTTACTATTCCTCTAATGCAGCTCTGCAAAGCAACATTGCAGGATTTTAGAAGTAGGTGTATGCCCGTCTGAACGTCTAGTGACCTGCATTTGTTTGCTGGTTATTCTACTGCCTGAACCCAAGGGCCCTTAAAAATCATAAATAGTTTTGTCAGAGGGCATCTTTAGCGAGTTTATGTTATAGACAGTTGCTTATTAGCTTGCTGTCTAGGTACATGATGCCTGCTTTTGCTTTTAAGCTGTTCTGTTTGGTTTTAGACCAGTAAGATCATAAATATGGTTTGACTTTTGTGTGTTTGTGTTGAACATGATTTGAATTTGTTCACAGCTTAAACTGATATTTTGCATTTATGTTCATCTGTTTTTCTCTCTCACACTATTTTTTTCCTTTTTCTCTTACCCACAAACCAAAACACTTACGCAATGTCCCAGAAATCCCAAACACATATGATTTCTATCTCCATTTTACGAGCCTCCTGTTATTGTCGTTAAATTTGTAATTCAAAACAGCAAATAAATACTACCTAGGATCCAACTGGCATATTCTTAAAGGTTCAGTATTTTGTAAACTCAGTGGCACCACAGAAAATGGGACCGTAATGACTGAGTATTAAGGTGCTGGCGCTACTAGACTGGTTTGCATGTTTTCTTCAAGAACTCATTCTCTCCGTAGCTCTGCAGAAGATTTGGTGTGATGGAGGAAGAGCGAGAGGGATCATGGGAGCTTTAAATACATTTCTGTGCTCTAGAGAAACTGTTTGGCCTGTAAATTGCAAAATGGACTGAGCAGGCCAGTGACAAGGGTTACCCCTGAATAGACATGCTTGCTGAGTGGCCCAATGGATCTAACAGGACAGCAGGATTCTGAAAAGCAATAAATCCACTTCTGATTTGGTTTTTCTGCTTCTTTCTGTGCGTCACTGGCAAAAAACAGACCTCATGTGTCATGCTGACACTACGTGCTTTTGTGTGCCTAGTGGTCTGCTCTGCTTGCTGAACTGGTTTGATGTCTGTTCCAGCACTCTTTCTTTAGGCCACCCATTCTTACCCACATCCAAAGCTGTTCACTTTCTGTATGAGGTCAGCAGTTCTCAGGAAACATCCATCACACAGGAGGCACAGCATAATGCTGCACAGGAAACTGAGTGGATGCATGCATGTGCACACATGCAGTCTCAGTTCCTGCCTTTTATAAGGCTGAGACTGATGGTAATGACATTAGTTTTGCAGATATTTAGCCATAAACCAAAGTATGATGATGATGGTGCTAGAAGAAAAGTTAAGGGATTGTGAAGTAATAACAATTCATCCTTAGGGGAACATTAATGTGTGCAGGAGAGTGCAGGGCAATCCATCCAGTCGTTGATATATTTAAGTCTGACTTTACCAACTGGCCCCGACTTTAGTCTGTAATAGTTGTATTTGTTATGTCTGTCTGTTCTCTCTATGCTGTGTCTTAGCTGTAAACTAAACTTCTCTTTTGGACAGTAAAGTCTGAACTAGCTGCATTCTCTCCCTGTGATTACCAGTTGTCCCTGATGGTGAAGATGATCCCTAGCCCTGACTGGTTTGTGGGTGTGAACAGCCTAAATCTTTGTGAGGGCAGCCAGTGGAAACATGAAGTAACCATTGACCTCTACCCTTATGATGCGGGGACAGACAGTGGATTCACTTTCTCATCTCCCAACTTCCACACCAGACCCCCAGAAAACATAACAGAGGTGAGCTTTTTGCAAAAGTGCAGTATAAATAAGTACAAAAACAGCATTAACCAAACATTCATTTAGTCATTTGTACATTAAGTTCATGACAAGACAAAATAAAGTGCACGTCCTCAGCATGGGCAGCATCAAAGAAATGGGAAAACACTCTTCTACTTCTGTGATTGCTCGGTGGCCCTCATGCCTGATCTGGAGTGATCTGAGTAAAAAAGGCCTCTCTTACATAACAGACCATCCGTCATTTCCCTGCATGTGATTTAAAGTGAGCTATTGTGTATTTCAACTTATCTTGACAATCTGTTGGCTCTCTTGATGAAATACACCTGACTGTTCTTTGCTGACTTGTTCAGATCACGTCTCAGATGCCAAACCACCCAGCCAACTCTTTTTACTATCCACGCTTAGAGAAGCTTCCACCTATTGCCAGCTTAAGAATCACTCGACAGAGCAGATCAGCTGATCGCCAAGCCCCCATGTCCAATCATATTCTGCCTAACTCTATCAGTCCCCAGCGCTTCTCAGGTAAGACCACAGGACTTTATTATGACCAGACATTGACTGACATGACTTTATTATGACCAGACATTGACTGAAATGAATGGGCAGGAGTAAAAGACAAACACGTCACATACTTATTGTTAGTTGTATTGCATTAAAGTTCTATATGGTGCTATTTCTCTTAAATACGTAGATCCAACCTAAACAATTAAACTGTGTAAATCCGTACACTCCTATACAAGCTCTTGAAATTTACAACTGTTTTCTCAACATTGTGCCTATAAAAATATGTTTTCTTCCAGCTCTGCTCCCAAACTGTGGTATAATCTACCAGCAGAAATAAAACAGGCAACTTCAGGAGTCTGTTTTAAAAAGCAGCTGAAAACCTATCTTTTCAAATGAGCTTTTAATTAATGTATTTGTATCTGGTTTTATCATTTTTTCCCCATATGTGAAGCACTTTGAGCTACTTCATTGCACAGTGGTAGAAAAAGTACCCAGATTGTTTACAGTAACAAAACTACAGTGTAAAAAATACTCTGTTACAAGTAAAGGTCCTGCATTCAAAATGTTACATAAGTAAAAGTACAAAAGTTAATGTATATTATTGGATTATAATTATTGAAGTGTTATTGTGTTCATCACATTTAATGTTGAAACTGGTGAAAGCGGACCTAATTTTAACCACTTAATACTGTATTCTGCTTCATTGTCTGAATTGTACTATATAAATAAATGACTGAGTTATAAAACTAAATGTGGTTACATTATTACACTACATTATTAGTCAAAGTGAAACACTATATAGATCATAAAGAACTCTCGTGAGTATGCCAAAATACTATGAAGCAGCCCTTGTATGAGCAGAGAATTGTAAAGCATCTACATTCCTTTCTCTTTGCTCTTGACTCACATATCTCTCCTCTCTCTCATGTCAACACAGTGACACCGCTGGACTGTGAGGTGTCTCTCTGGTCATCTTGGGGTTTATGTCTGGGTCCTTGCTCCAGAGGTGGTGTTCGCCACCGCACACGTTACATCCTTTTGCGGCCGGCTAATGCTGGCACCCCATGCCCTGAGTTGGAGGAACAGGCTGAATGTGTACCACACAGCTGCATGAACCTCCAGTAACCCACAGAGCACACAAGAACAGATGCTGCCAGTATTCAACACTGGGACTCTCATGTTTTTACTGCTGGACTGAGAAATGTTGCTGTGTCTTGATTATCTCCTCAATAATGAAAAAAAATTGATTTTTCTTTGTCCCAGCCAAAATTTAAATGGCATGTAAGAGAAAATGAGATTTGATTGTAGCAGAGATTACTGGACAGATATTAAGATGTATCATAACACTATAAATGGTTAGGTAACAATTCTATATAAATGTATGTGGATGCAAAATAGAAAAAAAACTAAGTAAAAGATGCATTACAAATGTGTCCCCGCAAAGACCTCTAGGAGATGCAATAGTACTGTATGTATGTATTTACAGTTTGTTTATTAACAGCAGTATTGTAAGTGTACGCTGACAATGGCATACCTGTATCATCAGTGCATAACATTCACAAACACATGCACACAGAAATCTCCACACAAATATCCTTGCACATAATGCATACCTTTACAGGTGCAGAGGCCTTAGTTTACATAGGAAACCTACACTTGATTAGCACAAGCAGCTCTCTCAAAACAACCTCACTCCACAATGTATAAATATGACCTTTCACATGCCATTTAATAGCTGACTTTAAGGTGGTCTGTTTTATAACAATATGCAGGTTGTTGTAGAAAGAAAGATACAGTTTTGTATTATTTTCTCTTTTGATATTTTAATTCTGAGATTTTGTATATACTCTATGATGTATGAATAAATGAAAAAATGTGGAGGTGTTTCCTTGTTCCCCTGTATGGCTTTTGAATTGGCAAGTGTTATTATGTAAATGGAACATCTAAATTTAAAACTATAAAACCAAAGAACATTCTGCTGTTGTGCAGTAACAATGTGATAAAGTCAACTTATTTGTGTATGCCAGATCATACTGACACTTCTTTATTTGTGTCCAACCAACACAGTCTAAATGCAAAAATACACATCTATTTATATCAGAGTATAAAAAGACTATGATGCCTTATAGTCACTGAAATAGAAGCCACATTTCTACACATTTACAGATGAAAATTATATATATTTGATCTCTGCCCTAAAACCTGATAATTCGGTGCCTTGTGGACCTGGGTTACTTTCTTTATGGTATTTTGAGGGTTAATGAATATAAATACCAACGTTTTTGCTAACAGGAACTGTAACTGTCAGTATTCACATTGGCAACAATAAATAAAATAAAAATCCCTATAAATACTTAACCCCTGGTCACAGCAGTAAAAGGCTTGTGGCAATGTAGCGCCACCAAGTGGTCACAGTCAACATCATACTACTATTATCACTGTTGCTGCAACTAGTGACTGCTACTAACACAACAAAGATAAGAAATGGAAATGAGATCACGTTGAGAATGATAAACTAGTGACTGCTACTAACACAACAAAAATAAGAAATGGAAAAGAGATCACGTTGAAAATGATGAGGTATCTGTACGATTTTATCTACATTTATGATAGTTTTATTAAAGTCTGTATTTCCTTTATAGTGTTTGTTCACTGTAGGCCTCTAGGTGTATTACCTGTACAGTGCAATCAATTACTCCATTATTTTTACTGAATGTGCCACTCTTAAATTAAACTTAATTATTATTAAAGACAAGGGGTACTGCCCAGATCATGTTGTTGTGACGATGTTTGTGCAAAGATTTTGCACAAACATTGTCTCCCCAATGGAGAAACCGCTCCAGGCTGAAAGGGACCCAACATGACTACAAACAACACAGTGTTGGCCATGTTATCTCTATTTGCATTCTTTTTGTGTCTCTTTGTAATTGTTTCACACGTTTTTGATGTGTTTTATTACTCTGCGGTTGTTTTGTATCCTTATGGAGTTGATTTAAGTCTATGATGCAACTTTTGTAGTTATTTTGTGTGTCTTTGCAATATTTTTTGACACTATGTGTTGTGATCCATCTCTTTTTGGTCATTTTGTATTTATTTGTCATTTTGTGTGTCTGAAGTAGTTTTGTGACTATATATTGCAATATATAGTAAATGAGAAATTCTAATTTTAATATTTTGTTTTAAGCACTTTTTATAATACAGTTAAACATGTTATGTATGTTATATATGTGAAAAATTAATAATATTGAATGTATTCAGTTTTTCATAACTAGTAAATATCAATATTGGTATTGGCCTTAACATTCAGTCAGTAGAAATAATATCCAACTTAATCAAAGTAATTAAACTTTTTATCTTATTCCAAGCCTTCGCTGTAACACTGCGGAACATTTTAAAAAGATAAAGCATGCTACAGTGCACAGTGTGACCCTAATATGTAGGCCTTCACTAGAGGTCGCTGTTTCCACTTCTGCGCTCTGTCTCCGCAGTGCTGCCTGTCGACGAGGAGTGCGTTTGATTGTTGCAGGGCTCAATGGCGGACAGAGGAGGATAGTCGCGTTAGCACCGAAGACAATAACATCTCGACTGTGTGAATCCCTGGCGTGCCTCGGTCCACCGCTGCGTGTCCATCGGGTGCACCGGTTGAAACGAGCTCTCTTGTACAGCAATATTAAATACAAAGTCGCTGCAGCCATTTTCCGCTCGTCTTCTCGCATTCTTGAGTTCCTATCCCGAGCGGAGAAGTTAGACTGTTCATGGTGGCTCAGTGAAGATAGCTAGCTTGCGAGCAAAACCATGGGGGAGTCTTTCGAGCTGATAGGGAGGCGTCTGTTTTTGCTGCTCGACGACGGCAGGTCCGCGAATGGAACCGAAACGGAGCAGGTTGCCAGGTCCCGGAATTGGCTCCGGGGGACCGTGCGGGCAGTGAGCATCATCGGCCTGGCCTCCTCGGATGTTAGCGGAGGAGAGGCGACAACAACAACCTCTGCTGCAGGGCTGACGGTCAGTGTTTACATACAAGTGAAGCCGGACTGCATAATTAAGTTAAATATTCAGCTAGTAAATAAAAACCGTGCTAGCGATTATATGTGCCTTCAACGACACTTAACCCGTTTTTAAGCGTTAACGTTGGCACATTTCTTGCTGGTTAACATTAGCTCATACAAAGCGTTACAGTATAACTAGCTACAGGTCGCAAGCAGTGGGGCGAAGCTAAACTCGAGGGCGGGGATTTTCCGGCCTTTGCTTTGTTCGCGTTTTGGGTTCGCTTTTTAACGAATGACATTTAGGTCCAGCAATAATATAATAATATTTGAAACGTCGTAGTAGTTCATCGCAAAGGACGGATGCGTTGAAGCTATGCGAACGATCACGATATAGTAACAAATCTCTGGAAAGAAGTGTTGAATAGCAACATTAGTTAGGTTGTCAGATCCCATCGCTAAGCTAACGTTAACTAACTAAGTAACGATAGTGCAGTTAAAGGCCTTGCAAGTTTATGTCAGGGTGAACCAGGTCTATCTTCGAGTTTATTTGGGGGTTCTGGTCATTAAATGTTCAGGTTAACACTGAAGTTTGAAACCTTATAAACTAATATTCTCAAGATGTGTGTTATCTAGGAACAGCCGAAAGAGAGAAACGTACAAAAAGTTATAAACTTAGTTAAAACGCAGGTTGTTAAAATAAGTAGTTATCAGTTTAAAATTTTTATTTAAGTAAACACCATTTGTGCAGTGCAAAAGATGTTACCAGTTAGCATGTAATATTATAACCAACAAAACAGATTTATCAGTGTTTTGATGAATTGAAATAAAAATCCACTAGTTGAAAACTGTAGAATGATAGTGATGTCTACCGTGGCTATTGTATGATAGTTAAACAAAACAGGTTTAATATGTTTAGAAGACAATAATCAGTAATGATCCTTTTTAGTTCAAAAGTGCATTTTTAATTTGTTGGAAGTAAGGAGGCTGGAACAAACCATTAAACCTGGGTTCTTTTTCTGAAAAATACGTGGGTGCAAGTCTGTCTTTTGCAGAACAGGACTGTTTCTCTAATCTGAGGTGTGCATTCACACAAATTAATTTAAATATTGATGGGACTAGAGTACAGATGTCTTTATTTCTGTGTGAGAAATTATTTTTAACTTTGACAAACTAGCAAATCCAGATCAAATGCAGTAAATCTGTGAATGATACAGCTCCTATTCACAAAACCTAATTTTCATTATAACAAGACAAAGGCATGTAGGACCACACACCTGTTCAAGTTTTTCATGTCAGTACCTTGCTGTGTACAGTATGTCATGGTTTACTTAGGATGTCCAAATATTTGTGCTAAGGGTGGTATGCCTACGTTTACTTATTTGATGCCAGGTTTCTAGTTTTGCATGTGACTGGAGTCTGTAGAAAAATGTTAAATTAACTAGCTAATTTTTAAAGAGGATCAGTTGGGATGCTTGATTCAGTGGTGTGTGGTTGGCACCATGTATCTTCTGGATTTTTACTTATCATTTTTGATGACTTACATCTGTGCAAAATGCCAGTGCCATAACCAGTTTACATGATAAATACATAATAACTCGTATTTAATGTACAGATGCAGATTAAACTGAAGATATGAATGAAAATATTGCTTGATAATGTCCTAAAATATAAAAACAAATGTGTAAATTTCTTGCAAATGTAAAAACTGCCCTTCTTTGATGTCACACACTAACATCATGTTAGTTGGAGATCCCATTTACTGGCTGGTTGTGCCAGTAATGAGATGGAGCAACATCATGGCTCAAAAGAGAGCACAGACACTTTGGCTTTGCAAAAATCAATTCATGCTTCAGGCAAAAATAAGTGTTCTGCAAGTCTCAGCACCACTCACATGGCCTGGGAGCCAGTTAATAATATATTTTAAATTAATTTAAAAGGAAATTTGGCATGGCAAATTAATACCAGGATAGTTGGTTTTATTGATATCACCCAACCCTGTCTTTAAGGCTAGACCACTACTTTATGGTACAAGTCCTTCAAGTGTCACTTTGGTAATATCAAGCATAACAAACATAATAATCATGCAGACAGGTGTTACTCACCTGTACTACCCGATGCACTATTTAACACCCATTTGCTGTGCTGTTATCTTTAATTATCTAGACATCTACAAAGAAGAGCAGTGATACCTGATGGAGTTTGATAGGGTATTGCTTTTGAATATTTAAACCTTTATGTTTCCTAGGGAAATGTAAATGGTGAAATCTGACAAAAAGAAATGGAAGTCTCCCTACCGACTACTTCCAGTTATCAATGAAAATGTATTGTCTGTCGGAGGCATAGAGTGATTGGCTGCATGATTTGTTGGAAAAAAAGA
Organism: Monopterus albus; assembly: GCF_001952655.1. Lineage (NCBI taxonomy): Eukaryota > Metazoa > Chordata > Actinopteri > Synbranchiformes > Synbranchidae > Monopterus > Monopterus albus. Next base: position 813,309 of record NW_018128162.1, read on the forward strand.
ATGACACTGATTTGCTTCTTTGAAAACAGTGACCTTGTAGCTCTTGTTAAACTCCGAAATTTCTACCTTGAGTTTAAAAACATCTGAGTTGACTCGAAGCAGTGACCAAGGAAGTCAAGCAGACATACAGTATATCACAGAAGTGAGTACACCCCCTCACATTTTGTAAATATTTAAGTATATCTTTTCATGTGACAACACTGAAGAAATGACACTTGGCTACAATGTAAAGTAGTGAGTCTACAGCTTGTATAACAGTGTAAATGTGCTGTCCCCTCAAAATAACGAAACACACAGCCATTAATGTCTAAACTGCTGGCAACAAAAGTGAGTACACCCCTAAGTGATAATGGCCAAATGGGGCACAAAGTGTCAATATTTTGTGTGGCAACCATTATTTTCCAGCACTGCCTTAACCCTCTTGGGCATAGAGTTCACCAGAGCTTCACAGGTTGCCACTGGAATCCTCTTCCACTCCTCCATGATGACGTCACG